>NW_024962190.1:0-144525 GCF_018350195.1 Panthera tigris
TGAATGCCTACATTCAATTACCAGGATATTTTCACTTTCTAAACATTCAAAGACATCCACTCTATGATTCTAACTACATGACACCTGGAAAGAGCAAGGCTATGGAGCTAAGGGTTGGGGTGAATGTAGGGAGAAACGGGCACAGCACAGAGGACTTTTCAGGCAGTGGAACTCTTTCACACGGTACCACAAAGGTGGATTCACATCATTACACATGTTAAGACTCATAGAATGTATAACACCAAGGCTGAACACTAATGCAAATTAGAGACTTGGCCTCCAAATGAAGAGTTCGTGTCCAGAGAAAATGCGCCACTGTTGTCAGGGTGCCTGGGTGGCTCAGTTGGTTCAGCGTCCAACTCTGGATCTGAGCTCAGGTCATGATCTCACAGTTCATGGGATCAAGTCCTGCATCAGGCTCTGGGCTGACAGCACAGGATTCTTTCCCCCCTCTCCCTCTGCCCCTTGGCTGCTCACACGCATGCATGCTCTCTCGCTCAAAACTCAACCAAGGAACTGAAAAAAAAAATTCCTACTCAAAATGGACCACTGTCGTGCAAGATGTTAACAACAGGAGAGGCTAGGCGTGTACGGGAGCATGGTATGGTATATGGAGACTCTCTGTACTTCCTATTATATTTTGCTGTGAACTTAAAACTGATGTAAAACATCAGGCTTACTAAATGTATGAAACAACAAAAACAACAAAATATGGTTTCCATTGAAGCTACTCTTAGCATATACTAACTCATGATACAGTCACCTTGAACATTAAAATAGAGATCAAAGTAACACAATAGGGGTACTGTCTCCCATTTGGAAGTATATGAAAATGCATAAACAAAACACAAAAATACCACAGTTACTTGTATACTTAGGCAACAAAACAATTGATGAATATGATCCAAAATCTTATACCTATAAACAGGGGTTCAGCACCATAGGAATCAAACCTGGGTTTTCCATATAATTACGAGATTTTCATTCTAATTTTAAATCAAAAATCATTATGTTGATCATACCTCAGAATCATAATGAAAGCTTAATCACATAAAAAAAAAGATTATAATGACCTCATATTGCCCTAGTAATTTTTATACAAATACCTACTTCATATGGATGATGAAACTGAAACCAGTACCATGGTAACCATCATGTTACTTGCTAGTAAAACAAAATTTGAAGACACCACCAAAAATGACGTCAGGGCTATAATTCCTATGCAGAACAGATTTCATCCAGCAGGCCAAAGATGGCTACCCTCAGAACATCCTACTTGAATGACTGGCCCTTGGTTGTTCCCTGGGATCTTGGATTTAAGGAGGGTTCCCACCATTCCCTAGCTGGTTAAGAGTGGTTCACTGTGCCTAAGTGCTGGTACAAGCAATGTCCTTAAGGCTGTACACTTGATTTCCTTGGTGGAAACCTGGAATTTTGGGACATGCTAAGGAGAAGATGCCTATGTGATTAGCATTTGATGAAAACCTCGGGCACTGAGTATCCATAAGCCTCGTACTGGCAGACAACATTTCACTTGTGCTGTCCTAATTTCATGCTGGAGGAATTTAGCACATCCTGCTAACTCCATAGAGAAAGGATTGCTGGAAGCCTGCGCTTGGTTTCCTCTGGTCTTCACCCCATGCACCATTGCTCGGTGCTCATTGGCCTTTCTAGCCTGTCCCCATACCAAGCCACACGCATGACTACAACTATATGCTGAGTCCTGTGAGCTCTTCTAGTGAATAATCAAATCTGGGTGTCATTGGGATGCCTCTAACACAACTGCATTATATGGAATTTTATTGTTTCGGTTGATGTCTTTCACGTGGTTACAGTCAGAAGGTTATGTCACAGAATACCTTTCCTGGAATCTCTTTTCTTGGTGTTTGCCTTGAAAATTCCTACATCCCTACATATCCATTTGAAGAAAGGTTTAAAAGGAATAGATGAAATCATGATGTCAGAAAGTGTGAAACAAGCAACAATCTTATTTTACTCTGAAAAAAAAAAAAAAACAGAGAGAGAGAGCAAATCCTGGTGATTGCCCCTATGTTCTACCATATAAAAGTTCTCTGAAATATGAAAAGTCAGTTAATTTTCTCCAACTACCTAGGACTTAGTTCATTTTTCTGGCAGATAGGAATCAAAGAAGTAACAGGGATCATTCTACAACAATCAGAACTGTCAGACAGAATATGAAAACATACTACTGATTATAGTGTTCTTTTGTTTCTTTTCCTTATGTTCCTAGAACATTAAAAATATAGTTCACCTATTAAAGGCAGTTATCGCCAAAATAATCAAAACTCACAAATACGGCATCCAAAATGTCAGATGAGTTATCTTGATGTCTCCCTATCTGACCCTCCTTCCAATTCTCTTATTTTGCCCTAAATGATACTACCGTATGAAGTACCCCCATTTTATATGGCATTAACGTATATACATTTATCACTGACTACAAATGCTTATGTTCGTTCACCAATGGTAGTTAGGACATAACTCTGCATCATCAGCTAGGTCAGTCCTTAATGTCTTGCCAACAGTGAGGATCACAGTAAGAGTGGGGACATTCGGGGATACTACTCTGACAAATTCTGGTACGAGAAGCTCACCTGATAGTGTTGCTGCATTTCAAATAGTCTGCTCTTCCCTTTAAAGGACTAGTGTATTTTACCACCTTCCAGTAGAAACACAATACACACCGGCTTACTTTCCTTCATTTACTCCCTGTAGTCTCCGCCATTCACATCATTCCCTGTTTGGCTCGTCTCTTCTTTCCTGAGGTTCCTTAGGCCTTCCAGTGTGTTGAAAGGGAACTAGCCATTTAGGTCCTTTGGTGGCACTCTCAATTTAATCTGTTGCTGACACCACATACGATATGCAACTTATCTCCTTTTCACATCTCTTTCTCTTTCCTATGCACTTAACAGGCCGTTTTCTTTAGATATTAGAATATATCAGTATTCCTGTTTGAAATCAACATTCTGTCAAATGACCTTTGAATAAAATACAGTTCTTACCTTCTACTTGTCCATTTAATACACGTTGCCCTTTCTGATCCACAGCTCCAGAGACATGAGGAACATCTTTGTTGGGCTTCTCAGACACACACTGTTAAAAGGAGCATCAGTAATGAGTTGCGTGAAGACTTCCTAATCCTTTTCCAAGAAAATATCTGAATTTATGATTTTAATAACTATCAGACTTACAAATAAGAAAACCGTATTGAACACCAAAACATTTAAATACAAAACCTCATATATGCTCTCTTGATTCAGCGTCCCTTTGAATCTTCATTTGGCTATTGACTCTCTAAACTGATCATGGAAGGCCAGAATAAATACTTTCAAAGGCAGAAGCCTGGCTTGTATGCAGATTTCAAAAAGGAACTAACAAAACCCCTTCCTTTGCATTCCTGACCAAAATAAAAGGACATTTGAAATAAGTTTTGAAACAAAATCTTTAAAAGTGTACTTGCTATAAATGAAAACTGCTTCTAATAAAATGGCAGACATTTGTTTCAGTGTCAATTCATACCTCACATGATCAGAAACTTTGGAGTATATCATGTTGTGTATCAACAAAACACTGTCGTAGCTGCTGCTTCGTTTAGGTAAACAGAGGCTTGACCTTTTTCTTGACGAAAGAAGGGTTGGATCGAATGGCAAAGTAGTAAGAAAAACTTTTCTTAAAATTATGATGAACTAGTAGCAGAAACAATGTAGATATAGGTATGGAACTCTTCAGAATGTGTAGTAAGCATTCAAACGGCAAGTATAAGTACATGTATGTCTTAGTCACCTAAAATGTGCCAAGCACTCATTTCACTATGCACATTTTCTTTTTTACACACAACAACAATAATAATGATTATGATGATGGAGTGAGCCTTCCTACAGCTTGGTCACTCTAAGACGTTGGAGTAAAATGATGATCCGTGGTCCTCTCTGTCCAGAATGTCCCTCGCCACGGTCTACACGACTGGTCCTTCTCATCTTTCACTTGGCACCTTTTGCCACTCTCAGATCTTTTCTGACTACCAAAATTCCCACTCCCACTCTCATCCTCATCCTCACTACAAACGCCCCCAATATTCTCTCAACTAACATTGTCCATTCCCTACCGATGAAGCCTTTATAGTGACTTATAACAGATTGCTGTTGACTTACTTTTCTGCTCCGACCACAACAACCTAAACCCTCCACTTGTACACTCAGTAGCTAACTGCTTGGTACGTACTCAGTATACAAGGACCAATTAATTAAGGTCAAAACATTTACACTAATCTCACTGAGAAGATCTCAAAAGTACCAAATCACTATACCGTTGGCCCTTGAACAAAGCAAGGGTTACGGGCTCTGATGGCCATGCACTCGAAAATCCACAAATATCTTTTGAAACCTCAAAACCAAATCAAAAAAAACAAAAATTCCTACCGAATTTCCTACTTTAAAAGCAGTCACACTTAAAAAGCAAAAAGTATATATGTATTGAAAACCAGAACATTAAAGCAGAATCGCTTGTATATGCTCTCTAGGTCTAATCTACCTTTTCGGCCTAGTTTGGCCATTGACTCTGTAAACTGAGCATGGGAGGTCAGAGTTAGGATAACGGAATGCTGAGCTCACCAACAATATACACAGTCGGTTAATGCATGTTTTCCCTGTTATATGTATTACATACTGTATTTTTACACTATAAACTGAAGGAAAGGTTACTAAGAAACTCGTAAGGAAGGGGTGCTGGGTGGCACTGTCGGTTCAGGGTCAGGCTCTTGACTTTGGCTCAGGTCATGATCTATACTTCCTGAGTTGAACGCTGACAGTGTGGAGCCTGATGAAAATTCTCTCTCTGCCCCCACTTCCCTACTCACGTGCTCTGTCCTCTCTCTCTCTCCCAAAATGAATAATTAAAAAAAAACCAAGATGCAAAAGAAAATCATAAGGAAGAGAAAATATGTTTACAGGATGGTACTGTATTCATTGAAAAAAATCTGTATGTATGTGGACTCCCACAGTCCAAACGCATCTTGTTCAAGGGTCAAATGTATACCTTTATGATGTCATCGCTAAGAGCTTACGGGAACTTATTATAGACCCAAATGAGAACATCAAAAACCCATTCTAACTTTGCCATTCTTTTCTGGACACAAGGGCCATTTTATTGGCCTTTGAACATCTTCCCATGGAAAACAAGTATTCTTTGGGGGGCCTGGGTGACTTAGTCGATTAGGCACCCAACTTTGCAATTGCGAAAAGCAAAGCAAAAGGTGGAGGGGGGAGTTAAGATGGCAGGGGAGGGGATCAGAATTTCCCTTGTCCCTCAAACACAGCAGTATTGAGGTCACAACACTTGGAATACCAGGGATACAGGCTGCAGAGGGACAGAAAAATCTCCGCAGGTGCAGAGTGACAGCTTGGCGGGACAGAAGGGTGTGTATGAGAATTGGGAGAAATAAAATGGGCAGCACAGGCATGCAGTGGGGGAAGGCCTTTGGTGGAGAAACGAAAGGAAGGTAGAGAGAGAGAGGCTGTGGCAAGTGCATTTGGATATGAGAAAGCCTGTCCGGACCACAGACGAAGGAGAGGTCCAGAGAGCCAGTTTCTACTTTGGAAAACAGCCGTAGAGGGTAAAAAACAGAATTTTCAAGGTGGCCACACTTTCTCTCGACCAAAGCTACCACCTCCCATGCCTGGTGGGGAGGGAGCCGCCCCTAGGCTTGGTAGCAATCTCAGGGCTACACTGGGAGAGAACACCTTGAGTATGGTGGAAAGGGGAGGTATTGCCCTGCCCAAGGGAAAAAGACCGTGCAGGCACGAGCCAGAGGCCCTCTGTCCACTGGGCAGAGTGGCGCAACTCCACTACCAGGTCCGAGCAAAGCGGGATCCTACAGGGTTTTGAATCCCAGCTCAGTACTCAGGTGGCACAGGGGACTGTGCAGCAAGGCAAGCCGGCTCCCCAGGCTATTCCGTGAGGATAGCCTAAACAGTGAGTTTTGAGACACCTCGTGTGGGCAGGATAGATGGGGTGTCGCCATGTCTCTCCCCATGACCAACATCGTGGGGCTTCAGGGAATGGACAGTGAGCCTCAGTGAAGGCAGGCCCATTACACCAAACCCTGACACTCTGTGCCTCGTAACTGCTTCTCTATAGGAGTGAGACTGACACTGATGGGACCAGATAGCCCCTGCTCTAGACCAGCACAGCCACCAGTCCCAGGCACCAAGAGACAACTCTCCTCCGGTTTTCTATCTTAGTTTGTTTGTTTGTTTGTTTGTTTGTTTGTTTGTTTGTTTTCGTTTGAGTTATTATTCTTTTGTCTTTCCTTTTCTTTTTTAATGTTTATTTCTTCATTTTGAGAGAGAGAGTGAGTGATCAAGCAGAAGAGATGCAGAGAGAGGGAGAGAGAGAGAATCTGAGCAGGATCCATGCTCTCACTGCAGAACCTGTTGGGGGTTTCGAACCCACCAACAGCGACAACATGACGTGAGCCAAATTCAAGAGTCAGACGCTTCACCTACTGAGCCACCCAGGCACCCATCTTTTCTTTCCTTTGCTTTCCCTTTCTTCTCTTTTCCCTTTTTTCTCTTTCTACTCTCCTCTTTCCCCTTCTCCCTTTGGAAACAGCCTAGTAGTCTCGAGTTGACGTGGGTCAAAGCTAATTATATATCTACATTTATCTCTATATCTTAATATATACCTATATATCTATACACAGATATATCTATAGATATATCTATAGATATTTTTTTCCTTTGATCCTCTGTTCTGGTTCTTTGTTTGTTTGATTGTGCATTTTCTCTATACTTTTCTCGATCTCCTTCTTCATTTTCCTCCCTCTCTTTCTGGATTAAGCCCTATAGCTCCTTTGAGTCACTTCCTGGTCTTTTTTTCAACTCCAGTCATTTCTCTTTTTGTTTGGGCTAAGGATTCTTCCCCATCTTCTTCCCCTTTTTTCCAGGATTACTTCAACAAACAAATCAAAGCACACCTGTTGGAAGGCCCAAACCGCCACTCCAAGTAGCGAGAACAGCAGCCAAAGACGCACCGAAAGAGTGCACACAACACACTCAAAAAAAATTTGTTCAACTGCCAGGCCCTGGACAGTGTAGGAGCTCTTTTTATTACAGTAGTACTCGCAGGTGTGGGACACAGAACAAGCTATTAACACACATAAAGGGCAGGAATCTAGCCAAAACGACGAAATCGCAGAATTCCCCTCAAAAAAATTCCGGGAAGAAAGGACAGCCAGAGAAGGGCTCAAAAGAGACAGAAACCATATATGTGAGCACATTTTTGGAATGACACTCATAAGACGCATAGTTGCGCTTGAAACCACGCATAGAAGACAGCAGACAATCTACTGCTTCAGAGATCAAGGACCTAAGGAATCGTCACGATGAACGCTGAACATGAAATGGTGTAAAGGAGATACAAAGTAAACTAGATGCAGTGACAGCATGGACGGGAGAAGCAGCAGACAGAATCGGTGAAACAGAAGATACAATTGTGGACAAAGACGAAGCAGGGAAAGGAAAGGAAGGAAATGACTAGATCACGAGGCAGGTAGTAGAGACCTAGGTGATTCAGTGAGATGAAATATTAGCCAGATCCTAGGAGTCCCAGAAGAAGAAGAGTGAGAGAAAGGGGCAGAAGGTTTTTTTTGAACAACTTATAGCTGAGAGCTTCCCTCATCTGGGGAAGGAAACGGGCATCCAAGTCCTGGCGGCACAGAGAATTCCTTTCCAAATCAACAAACCCAGGTCAACACCACGACATGCCATAGCGAAACTAGAAAACTACAAAGATAAGGAGAGGATTCTGAAATCAGCTAGGGACAAACGGGTCTTAATCGACAAGGGAAGACACATAAGGGTAGCAGCAGACCTGTCCAAAGAAACTTGGCAGGGCAGAAGGGAGGGGTAGGAAACGGTCAATGTGCTGAATGGGAACATCTGCGGCGAAGAATCCCTTCCCAGGCAAGGCTGACATTTAGAACAGAAAGAGAGAGAAAGGCTTTCCCAGACAAACAAAACCTAATGGAGTTCATGACCACTAAACCAGCCCTGCGGGAGATCCTAACGGGCGACTCTGTGAGTGGAAAGCAGCAGAGACTACAAAGGACCAGAGGCCTCACCAAAAGCATGAAACCTTCAGATAACACAATGACACTAAATCCATATCTTTAACTAATCACTCTGAATGGGAATGGACTCAATGCCGCAATCAAAAGACACAGGGAATCAGAATGGGTAAAACACAAAACAAAACCAAACAACAAGATCCATCTATATGTTGTCAACAAGACACTGATTTTAGACCCCAGGACACCTCCAGGTTCAAAGAGAAGGTATGGGGAACCACCTATCATGCTACTAGAAGTCAAAAGAAAGCTGGAGTCGCCACACTTCCACCAGACAGACTAGATTTTAAACCAGAGACTGTAGTAACAGATTCAGAAGGGCATTGGATCATAATTAAGGGGTCTATCCATCAAGAGGAGCTAACAATTGCAAGTGTTTATGCCCCCAAAGTGAAACGCCCACACATATGAATCGATTACTCACAAACATGATTAAATGTATACATACAAATACCATGATTGTAGACGACTTTAAGACTCCACTCATGGCAAAAGGCGGATCGTCAAGGCAGAAAATCAGTAAGGAAACACAGACCCAATGTGTCATTGGACCAGATGTATTCAGATATACATAGATATATATTGGCCTCATATATATACATTTATATACATGGATATCAACACCGATATATTAAGATCTTTTCATCCAACAGCAGTAGAACGCACATTCTTCTTAAGTGCACATAGAACATTCTCCAATGTCTCCAAGTGACATCCTGGGTCACAAAACAGCCCTCCACAAATATAAAAGGACTGAGATCATACCTTGCATATTGTCAGATCACAACAACGAGCACTTGCTCATTCTTTCTCACTCTCCCTCCCTTTCCAAGAGAAATGCAAACATTTCAAAAACATTTATCTCAGCCCCTTCCAAGAAAGAGAAAAACAAGGATAATAAACCTTGTGGGGCAACGAGCCCTGGATGGAAACCACACACAGACAGTAGAATTCCATAACCAATATGTTGACAATGGAGTTGACAGACAGTGATGTACTAAAAGAACAGACACTAAAGAAATAGTTTCTGCAAGGACAAATTAGGGTAGGGGTAAACCATTAAAAACGAGCCCGGTGCGGGGAACACATATGTGGCACAGTCAGTTCAGCATCCACCTTCAGCTCATGAGTCATGATCTCACGGTTTGTGGTTATCAGCCCCACGTTGAGCTCTGTGTTGACAGCTCGGAGCCTGCAGCCTGCTTTGGATTCTGTGTGTCTCTCTGTCTCTGCCCCTACCCCGCTTGCACTCTGTGTCTCTCTCTGTCTCAAAAATAAATAAACTTTGAAAAAAAATTAAAAATACCGTAATAAGCATGGGTTGAGAAGAGGGAAAAAGGAAAAAAACAAAACAAAACAAAACAAATGACCAATCAATCAAGCATGAGCTTAAGACAAAAAAGAAAAGGAAAAATGTGAGCCAAAGAAGGTAAGTGGAAACAACATACATTTTTCAACAGGTACATAAGTAGGATTGGGAATATACTATGAAAAATAGTCCCTTTTAAACCTTTTAAAGATATATGTCTTTATATATGTGTGATATATATATATATATATATATATATATATATATGTGTGTGTGTGTGTGTGTACGTATAGGTGTACATAAATATGTATACATATAAGTGTGTATTTATATATAAGTGTAAATATATGTGTATATATGTGTATATTATATATATCTCTACCTATATCTATCTATATCTATCTATCTATCTATCTATATCCATATCCATCTATGTATCTATGTATATAATATTTATGTAAAAGAGAGGCTTTGATTCACAGTATATCCCTAATAATACTGACTCTTATCACTCTACAGTTATCTGGTTATAAATACTGTAATAAAGAATTTAATTTTTTTCACTATAAATAAATTGTTCAATTCCTGGCATCTATCGCTTCCGAAAAGCTAGAAATTATTACTAGACTAACAAAAGAACAGAAAAAGAGAGGTTCCTAACACGTCAACATTCACTATGGAGAAAGAATTGGGAATGAGAATTCTAGGAAGAAATGGGAACCTTTAAAGGATGTAGGTAATGGGACACAGATGGGGTTAAACCAACAAAGGCTGAGGACTTTTTCCCTGCACTTCTAAGCTCACAATGGGAGGATACTAAAAATATACTGTAACCTTCTTTCTTATGTAACTCCTGATTGCCTCAATAGAATTCATTTGCGTGTATACATGTTAAACACTAAAACGGAATATAAACTGAAGCCTGACTTTTTAAATTCACATATTTAATTGTGATATATCATGCGTATTTTGTTACTTTTCAAACTCCATTCTACGGAATTCCATTTCCCTACTCATTTGTTCACATTCAAAAACCATGACATTGCTTCTTCCAAGCAAGACTTTATTTTAGGAGCTCCAGGAGTCAAACCAGTGCGTTTCCTAACCTCCAGGAGCTTATCATGATTTAGGGACTTTGAAATGAATACTGAAATAAATATCAGATGTCTGAAACTTTAAATTTTAGAATCTGACACAAGGACTAGGAGGAGATAGTGTTCAAAGCTAGAATGGGCAAGATTTCTGAAATTAGAAATTTGACACCTTGGCTATGAAGAGCCTCTGCCCATAGAGCTACTCTTTTCAGCAAAATACGTATTCTCCGGGGAGATGCACAATTTTAACTTACTCTTCATGGAGTTATTTCAAAACTACAGGGGAACACCTTTGTAAGGTAAATGTTGAGAAATAATGTAAACACCTAGATTTCTACATTTTCTAATATGGTTTTATTCTAAATGTAGAACAAAGGATAGAGCCAAAGGAAAATCCTGTATCTCACCAAAATAAAACTTGCCCGGGGCGGGGGGCAACCTACAATAGATACTTGGACCCAATCACGTTTCATTTAGGCGTGAGTATTATCAGTCATGTTACGATCACAGTAAGAATCCTTATCCTTAAGCAAACGTCATATTGCCTCCATTGTGGGAAAGCTTTTCCCAATATAATTTGACGGTCATTATATATTTTCCAGCCCATTCTTTTATCAGCCTCCACCTGTAGGATTTACCAAAGTACAACAAAACAAAACAAAACATTCAACGCGTCATGTATCTGTAAAGTGGTTTGTTCTTGCCAACTTTCCATGACACACATAAAATGATGATACACAGGCTCCTCTTAAATTTTCAGAGTGAATAAGGGAGAAAACTCAATTCAGAGCAGGAAAGTGAGTTTCACAGGAGGGTACTTTACCTTGGTACCAAAATCTAAGTCTTGGCTAGATGAGGTAGACCATGAATCGTCAGGACCAGGTTTGTCGGAAAGCCTTTAGAGCAAAAAAATACAACAAACACATGTTCATTCATTTAAAAACAAAATTTAAAAAAGTTAAGGGAAAGGGCACCTATCTGTTTATTCCACGAAGTTTCTTGGTATAATGAAAAGTTGGCCTCTGGTTTTGTCATTAAGTTTTATTTTAATTCCAGTAATAGGAACATCCAGAGTTATAGTAGTTTAAGTTGTACAAAATAGTGATTCACCAACTCCATACTCACCCCGTGCTCATCATGACAAGGGCACTCCTTCATCCCCATCATCTCTTTCACCCCTCCCACCACTCACCTCCTCTCCACAACCATCCGTTTCTTCTCTGCAGGTAAGAGCCTATTTCTTGGTTTGTCTCCCCTTTTGTTTCCTCCCTTTGCTCGTTTGTTGCTTCTTAAGGGCTACATGAGTAAAATCATATGGTATTTGTCTTTCCCTGACTTTGCTTACCATACTGCCCTCAGGCTCCATCCAGGTGATTGCAAATGGCAAGATTGCATTGTTTTATGGTTGAGTAATATTACAGTGTGTGTGTGTGTGTGCATGTGTGTGTGCGTGTGTGCGTGTGTGTGTGTATGGACATACATATACACACACACATACATTCATATAGGGCTTCTTCTTCGTTCACTCAGCTGTCAATGGACGCTTGCGCTGGCTGTTGGAAATAATGCCGCAATAAACACAGGAGTGCGTGTGTCCCGTGGAATTCTTGTTTTTGTATTCTCTTGGGTAGTATCCAGTAGTGCAATTACTGGATCATAGGAGAGTTCTGTTTTTAATTGTTTGAGGAACCTGCATACTGTTTTCCACAGGGGCCGCACCCATTTGCATTTCCACCAACGGTGCAAGAGGTTTCCTTAGTCTCCACATCCTCGCAAACACTTGCTTCTTGTGTCTTGGAGTGTAGCCATTCTGACAGGTGTGACGTGGTATCTCGTTGTAGTTTGGGGGAGCATCTTTTCATGTGTCTGTTGACGATCTGTTGTTGTCGTTGGAAAAGTGTCTGGTTATGTGTACTGCTCATTTGTAAACTGGGCTTTTTTGGAGGGGGGTGATGTTGACATGAATCAAGTTTTTAGACATTGTGAACACTAACCCTTTACTGGATTTGCCACATATTTCCAAATTTGTTCCCCCATTCCAGAGGTTGCCTTTCAGTTTTGACTCTTTCCTTTACTGTGCAAAAGCTTTGTAGGTTGAAGTAGTCCTCAAACTTTATTCTTGTTTTATTTCCCTTGGCTCAAGAGACATAAATAGTAAAATGTTGCTACAGCCAAAGTTACAGAAATGACGGCCTGTGCTCTCTTCAAGGATTTTTTTTTTTATGGTTTCAAGCCTCACACTTAGGTCTTTAATTCATTTTGAGTTTATTTGTGTGTATGGTACAGAAATTGGTCCAGGTTCATTCTTTGGCATGTGGCTTGTCCAGTTGTCCCAACACCATTTGGTGAAGAGACTGCCTTTTCCCCACTGGATAGTCTTTCCTGTTTGTGGAAGATGAACTGACCATACAGTGGTGGATTGATGTCTGGGTTTGCGGTTCTATTCCACTGAGCAATGAGGCTATTTTGTACGCCAGTACCCACAATACTGTTTGGATACCACACACACACAAACACATACAAACACACACGCAGACACACACACACACAATGAAATATTACGCAGCTCTAAACGAGAATGAGATCCTGCTATCTGCAACATCATGGATGTACCTAGATGGCATGAGGATAAGTGAAATAAGTCAGACAGAGAAAGACAAATCCTCTATGATTTCACTTCTGTGTAGAATGTAAAAAGGGGAATCAATGAACAAACAGAGCAAAAGCAGAAACACACCCATAAATGCAGAGATTTGACTCTTGCCAGAAGGGAGGGGAGGTGGGGGGATGGACAAAATGGGGGAAGGGGAGAGGGAAGTTCAGGGTTCCAGTTATAGAATGAATAAATCACAAGGCTCAAAGGTACAGCATAGGGAATCTAGCCTGTGGTATCGTAATAGCCTCATACATTAACAGATGGGAGCTACGCTTATGGCGATCACGGTGAAACATCCAGAGTTGTTGCATCACATATTACATTGTGTGTCACGTAGACCTCCGTTTAAGTAAACGTATCGAAGTTTAGGTTTCTATGTTATGAGTGGTAGTACTAACTAGAGATTGAAAGACTCAAAGTTCCCAAGGCCAACTTTGTTCCCACACTGGTCTTGCCTTGTTTAGGTCCATAATAACTAGCAAGACACTCCAAGCCTTCAGGGGCATTCAGCTACCCAAGGAGGGAGACTGTGATCAAAATGGTCCTGGTAGTTGTGCCTCTATTTCTCTATACGCTGCCTGAATATTTTCTTCCCTATGAGCTCCCACTCCTACATCACTCTTCGGCACGGTTCTGTGGCATTCCCCAACCTTTCAATCTGTAGCCTATGAAGCCATACACTCCTACAACAAGGATGGGCTCCAATGACCGAGGGTAGGGACCATGTCCTGCTCCTGGAGAACAAGCGAATTGGGAGTCTCACTCATCCACACAGTCACCTCAACATAGGCATGTTATCACCGATCCAGATGAAGCTCCCTTACTGATTTCACAAGTCAGACCTACCCCTGCCCAGCCCTGCAAGTACATGGGAAGGGCATCACAGATTTAGGAAAAGAGGTGGAGTGAGGAGACAGCTTGCCTTGGGCCATACATCTCTGATGTTCGGAATCTTCACCCCCACCTCCAATTCCTTGAGAGGATCTAAGCTATCCTCCCTCAGTTGGGGTGGAAGTAGGGGATATCATATTTCTATCTGCTGTAAACAGACTCTTCCCAGAAGCTCAAATGATTTTTAATCTCTCTCATCAGAAAATCTGAGGTATGCTCGCACCTTTAATGAAACCAACACACACAAAAGCAGAAAACTGATCACGACCCTCTTGAACTCTCTATTTGAATATGCCTTTCTAAACAACTCCCCTAATCCTGGGTCCTTCATTCCTGTCATTCACCTTTATCTCACTTGGCATAACCCCCCATATTCTGACATCTTTTCTCAAACTCGTATTCCTAACCAACTCAGTGTTGTTCTCCTTGAAACCTGGTCTCCTCTGCTAATTCGATTCTTACCCTCCTTCACTGTATTCATTAGACCCACTCCCCAGCCTTCTATTATTAAAACAGTTGCCTGCAAGATCAAGACAAAAAAGAAGGAAGGAAAGAAAGAAAGAAAGAAAGAAAGAAAGAAAGAAAGAAAGAAAACCAGAATTTAAATCGCATTTCTGTCACTTATCATATCCAAATAGGTCACTTCAATCTCTTTTGAGTTTCCAATTCTCCAGGGAAACAACCATTGGGCAAGGAGGTGAAACATAGGTTGACGGACCAGAGGGTGTTTTGAGGAATTAATCTCTGAGGTTCCCTAAATCTGGAGACTCTAAGTGCTTTTGATTTGGCCTCTGGAATAATGGAGAGTCCTTAAATGGCAGAAGTGGGGAAATTATTGGAAAAAAAAAGAAGAAATACCAAGGAAAAAAGAGAAGAAAGTCAAAAGGCAAAAACACAGTACAAAAAGTCATTGGAAAAAAAAAAAAACTCCAAAAAAACCCGAAAAGCTTCCTAGAACTAGACAAGGATACTAGCCCAAAGGGAAACCAGCCTGGGAACTTAGGCAACAGAGAATCATATAGCAATATCCTCGAAATAGAGAGTGAGTTTAGTTAATGTAACATGGTCTACAACTAGATATCCTTCCCTTACAGAAAACTCATTTGTCTCAAGAAGAGGGGATATCACTACATGTAAGGAGTTGCCTGACAACATCTTGCTTTTTATGGAAAAGCCTTGACACCATGGCCATAGCTGACATCCACCCTAAAATCTCGGATGGTAAAAACAAGGGACTAGTTACCACTGCACTAATGACTTTGGTTGGCACCAGTGGTCAAATATATGAGGCCAAATGCTTGGACTAACCTGGGTTCTTAAGCAAACCCTAAATTAGTGTTCCGACATCATTACCTTTGACATTCTGAGTTGATCTGCCCTAGGATCTGTATCTTCATCTCAGTGCTGCTGAGGAACCAGGGAATGGATGTGGAAGCTTCACGGGCTGATGGGCAAAGCCCCTCAGCTACCCGTTAACTATGGAATCATGGTCGAGTCATCAACCTCCCTGAACCACAGTTGCCAAAGTAATAAAATGTAGGCTACAACAGCACAGCTACTTGGCAAAGCTATACAATGACTATATAACTGAACAGATGTTACCCATAGGATATAGTGTCTGGTCCAGTGTAGAACACGCAACAACTGCTTTTGTTCTCTGCGTTCCCTTAGGAGACACATATTTTCAGTTCATTCATTCCCTTCCCTTTCCTTTCATTATCCGTTTCATTTCATTTCATTCCTTTATACTTTAAGAGTGAGTGCCCACAGAAATCGGGAAAGATATCCCAAGGAGGCTGTGAGCGCAAAACCCGACATGGGGCTTGAACTCACAAACCTGAGTTGAAATCAAGAGTCACACCCTTAACCGACTGAGCCACCCGGGTGCCCCAGCAAATGTCATTTTTACAAATCCACAAAAATCCTACCTGGCTATAGAATCTTCCTCAGCATTCTTATCTGCTCCTAAAGAAGAAAGCAAAATACAGGTTAAATCAACAATCGAAAAATAGAGGAAAATTACAAGTGTACGGCTTATGATTTGTTAAAAAGTATTGCTTTGGGACCTCACCTGGAAACCACACTACACTGAATGGTAATTATACCATTCGTAGGCTTAAAGCACTAAGAAATCTTACTTTCTCCTCTATATTGACCAAGAGCAAGAATGGGTTTTATCAGAATTTGACACCTACAGGGGAACTGATGTTTACAATGGCCATCACTGACCGACACTGTGACACTGGAGGAAACTGGTATCGTTAGGAGAATGATTATCATGAGCTGACAATGTCAGACTGAAACTAGCATGATTTTTCTGGACTTCCACTATTAGAGGAGTTGAAAGAGAGTATCTTTATTTTGCTGTAACACGGCAGAACTTCCCCAGCTCTTCAGCAGACACTCTTCAGTTTTAGGAGGAAACACCCCCTCACAAAGTGTGCTCTATAGCTATTGTACTTTGCAGCATGGCCAAACCATAGCAAACAGACTCTCCCTCGTCTTATTTCCAATGGCAACGTAAGAAGGAAAGATTTGGCATTCCACTTTGATATAGTTCTAACCTCTTGAGGCTGTCTCCTTCCATTGCTAGAGAGTCTATCTAGACCCACCGCACATCACAGAGGAGGATGATCCCAATGTGAGTGCTCTGTAGTGGTTCATGAGGTCATTTTTCTCAACCCTCCCCATTAGGTGACACACATCTAGAGAAATCATACTTTTTGTCATGGAAGGCAGAGGTCATCAGATCCTCTACTGATGAGCAACTAAACAAAACAAAGGGCAAAGAATATCTTGAATGCCTACATTCAATTACCAGGATATTTTCACTTTCTAAACATTCAAAGACATCCACTCTATGATTCTAACTACATGACACCTGGAAAGAGCAAGGCTATGGAGCTAAGGGTTGGGGTGAATGTAGGGAGAAACGGGCACAGCACAGAGGACTTTTCAGGCAGTGGAACTCTTTCACACGGTACCACAAAGGTGGATTCACATCATTACACATGTTAAGACTCATAGAATGTATAACACCAAGGCTGAACACTAATGCAAATTAGAGACTTGGCCTCCAAATGAAGAGTTCGTGTCCAGAGAAAATGCGCCACTGTTGTCAGGGTGCCTGGGTGGCTCAGTTGGTTCAGCGTCCAACTCTGGATCTGAGCTCAGGTCATGATCTCACAGTTCATGGGATCAAGTCCTGCATCAGGCTCTGGGCTGACAGCACAGGATTCTTTCCCCCCTCTCCCTCTGCCCCTTGGCTGCTCACACGCATGCATGCTCTCTCGCTCAAAACTCAACCAAGGAACTGAAAAAAAAAATTCCTACTCAAAATGGACCACTGTCGTGCAAGATGTTAACAACAGGAGAGGCTAGGCGTGTACGGGAGCATGGTATGGTATATGGAGACTCTCTGTACTTCCTATTATATTTTGCTGTGAACTTAAAACTGATGTAAAACATCAGGCTTACTAAATGTATGAAACAACAAAAACAACAAAATATGGTTTCCATTGAAGCTACTCTTAGCATATACTAACTCATGATACAGTCACCTTGAACATTAAAATAGAGATCAAAGTAACACAATAGGGGTACTGTCTCCCATTTGGAAGTATATGAAAATGCATAAACAAAACACAAAAATACCACAGTTACTTGTATACTTAGGCAACAAAACAATTGATGAATATGATCCAAAATCTTATACCTATAAACAGGGGTTCAGCACCATAGGAATCAAACCTGGGTTTTCCATATAATTACGAGATTTTCATTCTAATTTTAAATCAAAAATCATTATGTTGATCATACCTCAGAATCATAATGAAAGCTTAATCACATAAAAAAAAAGATTATAATGACCTCATATTGCCCTAGTAATTTTTATACAAATACCTACTTCATATGGATGATGAAACTGAAACCAGTACCATGGTAACCATCATGTTACTTGCTAGTAAAACAAAATTTGAAGACACCACCAAAAATGACGTCAGGGCTATAATTCCTATGCAGAACAGATTTCATCCAGCAGGCCAAAGATGGCTACCCTCAGAACATCCTACTTGAATGACTGGCCCTTGGTTGTTCCCTGGGATCTTGGATTTAAGGAGGGTTCCCACCATTCCCTAGCTGGTTAAGAGTGGTTCACTGTGCCTAAGTGCTGGTACAAGCAAAGTCCTTAAGGCTGTACACTTGATTTCCTTGGTGGAAACCTGGAATTTTGGGACATGCTAAGGAGAAGATGCCTATGTGATTAGCATTTGATGAAAACCTCGGGCACTGAGTATCCATAAGCCTCGTACTGGCAGACAACATTTCACTTGTGCTGTCCTAATTTCATGCTGGAGGAATTTAGCACATCCTGCTAACTCCATAGAGAAAGGATTGCTGGAAGCCTGCGCTTGGTTTCCTCTGGTCTTCACCCCATGCACCATTGCTCGGTGCTCATTGGCCTTTCTAGCCTGTCCCCATACCAAGCCACACGCATGACTACAACTATATGCTGAGTCCTGTGAGCTCTTCTAGTGAATAATCAAATCTGGGTGTCATTGGGATGCCTCTAACACAACTGCATTATATGGAATTTTATTATTTCGGTTGATGTCTTTCACGTGGTTACAGTCAGAAGGTTATGTCACAGAATACCTTTCCTGGAATCTCTTTTCTTGATATTTGCCTTGAAAATTCCTACAACCCTATATATCCATTTGAAGAAAGGTTTACAAGGAATAGATGAAATCATGATGTCAGAAAGTGTGAAACAAGCAACAATCTTATTTTACGCTGAAAAAAAAAAAAAAAACAGAGAGAGCAAATCCTGGTGATTGCCCCTATATTCTACCATATAAAAGTTCTCTGAAATATGAAAAATCAGTTAATTTTCTCCAACTACCTAGGACTTAGTTCATTTTTCTGGCAGATAGGAATCAAAGAAGTAACAGGGATCATTCTACAACAATCAGAACTGTCAGACAGAATATGAAAACATACTACTGATTATAGTGTTCTTTTGTTTCTTTTCCTTATGTTCCTAGAACATTAAAAATATAGTTCACCTATTAAAGGCAGTTATCGCCAAAATAATCAAAACTCACAAATACGGCATCCAAAATGTCAGATGAGTTATCTTGATGTCTCCCTATCTGACCCTCCTTCCAATTCTCTTATTTTGCCCTAAATGATACTACCGTATGAAGTACCCCCATTTTATATGGCATTAACGTATATACATTTATCACTGACTACAAATGCTTATGTTCGTTCCCCAATGGTAGTTAGGACATAACTCTGCGTCATCAGCTAGGTCAGTCCTTAATGTCTTGCCAACAGTGAGGATCACAGTAAGAGTGGGGACATTCGGGGATACTACTCTGACAAATTCTGGTACGAGAAGCTCACCTGATAGTGTTGCTGCATTTCAAATAGTCTGCTCTTCCCTTTAAAGGACTAGTGTATTTTACCACCTTCCAGTAGAAACACAATACACACCGGCTTACTTCCCTTCATTTACTCCCTGTAGTCTCCGCCATTCACATCATTCCCTGTTTGGCTCGTCTCTTCTTTCCTGAGGTTCCTTAGGCCTTCCAGTGTGTTGAAAGGGAACTAGCCATTTAGGTCCTTTGGTGGCACTCTCAATTTAATCTGTTGCTGACACCACATACGATATGCAACTTATCTCCTTTTCACATCTCTTTCTCTTTCCTATGCCCTTAACAGGCCGTTTTCTTTAGATATTAGAATATATCAGTATTCCTGTTTGAAATCAACATTCTGTCAAATGACCTTTGAATAAAATACAGTTCTTACCTTCTACTTGTCCATTTAATACACGTTGCCCTTTCTGATCCACAGCTCCAGAGACATGAGGAACATCTTTGTTGGGCTTCTCAGACACACACTGTTAAAAGGAGCATCAGTAATGAGTTGCGTGAAGACTTCCTAATCCTTTTCCAAGAAAATATCTGAATTTATGATTTTAATAACTATCAGACTTACAAATAAGAAAACCGTATTGAACACCAAAACATTTAAATACAAAACCTCATATATGCTCTCTTGATTCAGCGTCCCTTTGAATCTTCATTTGGCTATTGACTCTCTAAACTGATCATGGAAGGCCAGAATAAATACTTTCAAAGGCAGAAGCCTGGCTTGTATGCAGATTTCAAAAAGGAACTAACAAAACCCCTTCCTTTGCATTCCTGACCAAAATAAAAGGACATGTGAAATAAGTTTTGAAACAAAATCTTTAAAAGTGTACTTGCTATAAATGAAAACTGCTTCTAATAAAATGGCAGACATTTGTTTCAGTGTCAATTCATACCTCACATGATCAGAAACTTTGGAGTATATCATGTTGAGTATCAACAAAACACTGTCGTAGCTGCTGCTTCGTTTAGGTAAACATAGGTTTGACCATTTTCTTGACAAAAGAAGGGTTGTTTCGAATGGCAAAGTAGTAAGAAAAACTTTTCTTAAAGTTATGGTGAACTAGTAGCAGAAACAATGTAGATATAGGTATGGAACTCTTCAGAATGTGTAGTAAACATTCAAATGGCAAGTATAAGAACATGTATGCCTTAGTCACCTAAAATGAGCCAAGCACTCATTTCACTATGCACATTTTCTTTTTTACACACAACAATAATAATGATTATGATGATGGAGTGAGCCTTCCTACTTCTTGGTCACTCTAAGACGTTGGAGTAAAATGATGATCCGTGGTCCTCTGTCCAGAATGTCCCTCGCCACGGTCTACACGCCTGGGCCTTCTCATCTTTCACTTGGCACCTTTTGCCACTCTCAGATCTTTTCTGACTACCAAAATTCCCACTCCCACTCTCATCCTCATCCTCACTACAAAGGCCCCTAATATTCTCTCAACTGGCATTGTCCATTTCCTATCGATGAAGCCTTTATAGTGACTTATAACAGATTGCTGTTGACTTACTTTTCTGCTCCGACCACAACAACATAAATCCTCCACTTGTACACTCAGTAGCTAACTGCTTGGTACGTACTCAGTATACAAGGACCAATTATTTAAGGTCAAAACATTTACACTAATCTCACTGAGAAGATCTCAAAAGTACCAAATCACTATACCGTTGACCCTTCAACAAAGCAAGGGTTACTGGCTCTGATGGCCATGTACTCAAAAATCCACAAATATCTTTTGAAACTTCAAAACCAAATAAAAAACAACAAAAATTCCTACTGAATTTCCTACTTTAAAAGCAATCACACTTAAAAATCAAAAAGTATATATGTATTGAAAACCAGAATATTAAAACAGAAGCACTTCTATATGCTCTCTAGGTCTAATCTACCTTTTCGGCCTAATTTGGCCATTGACTCTGTAAACTGAGCATGAGAGGTCAGGGTTAGGATAACGGAATGCTGAGCTTACCAACAATATTCACAGTCGATTAATGCATGTTTTCCCTGTTATATGTATTACATACTGGATTCTTACACTATGAACTGAAGAAAACGTTAGTAAGAAAATTGTAAGGAAGGGGTGCTGGGTGGCACTGTCGGTTCAGGGTCAGGCTATTGACTTTGGCTCAGGACATGATCTATACTTCCTGAGTTGAACGCTGGCATTGTGGAGCCTGATGAAGATTCTCTCTCTGCCCCCGCTTCCCTACTCTCGTGCTCTGTCCTCTCTCTTTCTCCCAAAATAAATAAGTAAAAAAAGAAAGAAAAACCAAGACGAAAAAGAAAATCATAAGGAAGAGAAAATATATTTACGGTATGGTATTCTATTTATTGAAAAAATTCTGTATGTGGACTCCCACAGTCCAAACACATCTTGTTCAAGGGTCAAATGTATACCTATATGATGTCTCCACTTAGAGTTTACTGGAACTTATTATAGCCCCAAATGAGAACATCAAAAACCCATTCTAACTTTGCCATTCTTTTCTGGACACTAGGACCATTTTATTGGCCTTTGAACATCTTCCTATGGAAAACAAGTATTATTAGGGGGCCTTGGTGACTTAGTCGATTAGGCACCCAACTTTGCAATTGCGAAAAGGAAAGTAAAAGGTGGAGGGGGGAGTTAAGATGGCAGGGGAGGGGATCAGAATTTCCCTTGTCCCTCAAACACAGCAGTATTGGGGTCACAACACTTGGAATACCAGGAATACAGGCTGCAGAGGGACAGAAAAATCTCCGCAGGTGCAGAGTGACAGCTTGGCGGGACAGAAGGGTGTGTATGAGAATTGGGAGAAATTAAATGGGCAGTACAGGCATGGAGTGGGGGAAGGCCTTTGGTGGAAAAACGAAAGGAAGGTAGAGAGAGAGAGGCTGTGGCAAGTGCATTTGGATATGAGAAAGCCTGTCCGGACCACAGACCAAGGAGAGGTCCAGAGAGCCAGTTTCTACTTTGGAAAACAGCCGTAGAGGGTAAAAAACAGAATTTTCAAGGTGACCACACTTTCTCTCGACCAAAGCTACCACCTCCCATGCCTGGTGGGGAGGGAGCCGCCCCTAGGCTTGGTAGCAATCTCAGGGCTACACTGGGAGAGAACACCTTGAGTATGGTGGAAAGGGGAGGTATTGCCCTGCCCAAGGGAAAAAGACCGTGCAGGCACGAGCCAGAGGCCCTCTGTCCACTGGGCAGAGTGGCGCAACTCCACTACCAGGTCCGAGCAAAGCGGGATCCTACAGGGTTTTGAATCCCAGCTCAGTACTCAGGTGGCACAGGGGACTGTGCAGCAAGGCAAGCCGGCTCCCCAGGCTATTCCGTGAGGATAGCCTAAACAGTGAGTTTTGAGACACCTCGTGTGGGCAGGATAGATGGGGTGTCGCCATGTCTCTCCCCATGACCAACATCGTGGGGCTTCAGGGAATGGACAGTGAGCCTCAGTGAAGGCAGGCCCATTACACCAAACCCTGACACTCTGTGCCTCGTAACTGCTTCTCTATAGGAGTGAGACTGACACTGATGGGACCAGATAGCCCCTGCTCTAGACCAGCACAGCCACCAGTCCCAGGCACCAAGAGACAACTCTCCTCCGGTTTTCTATCTTAGTTTGTTTGTTTGTTTGTTTTCGTTTGAGTTATTATTCTTTTGTCTTTCCTTTTCTTTTTTTATGTTTATTTCTTTATTTTGAGAGAAAGAGTGAGTGATCAAGCAGAAGAGATGCAGAGAGAGGGAGAGAGAGAGAATCCGAGCAGGATCCATGCTCTCACTGCAGAACCTGATGGGGGTTTCAAACCCACCAACAGCGACAACATGACGTGAGCTAAATTCAAGAGTCGGACGCTTCACCTACTGAGCCACCCAGGCGCCCATCTTTTCTTTCCTTTGCTTTACCTTTCTTCTCTTTTCCCTTTTTTCTGTTTCTACTTGCTTCTTTCCTCCTCTCCCTTTGGAAACAGCCTAGTAGTCCCGAGTTGACGTGGGTCAAAGCTAATTATATATCTACATTTATCTCTATATCTTAATATATACCTATATATCTATACATAGATATATCTATAGATATAACAAGGACGGGAGAAGCAGCAGACAGAATCGGTGAAACAGAACATACAATTGTGGACAAAGATGAAGCAGAGAAAAGAAAGGAAGGAAATGACTAGATCACGAGGCATGTATAGAGACCTATGTGATTCGGTGAGATGAAATATTAGCCACATCCTAGGAGTCCCAGAAGAAGAAGAGTGAGAGAAAGGGGCAGAAGGTTTTTTTGAACAACTTATAGCTGAGAGCTTCCCTCATCTGGGGAAGGAAACGGGCATCCAAGTCCTGGCGGCACAGAGATTCCCTTCCAAATCAGCAAACCCAAGTCAACACCACGACATGCCATACCGAAACTGGAAAACTATAAAGATAAGGAGAGGATTCTGAAAGCAGCTAGGGACAAACGGGTCTTACTTGACAAGGGAAGACACATAAGGGTAGCAGCAGACCTATCCAAAGAAACTTGGCAGGGCAGAAGGGAGGGGTAGGAAATGGTCAATGTGCTGAATGGGAACATCTGCGGCAAAGAATCCCTTCCCAGGCAAGGCTGACATTTAGAATAGAAAGAGAGAGAAAGGCTTTCCCTGACAAACAAAACCTAATGGAGTTCATGACCACTAAACCAGCCCTACAGGAGGTCCTAAGGGGCGACTCTGTGAGTGGAAAGCAGCAGACACTGCAAAGGACCAGAGGCCTCACCAAAAGCATGAAACCTTCAGATAACACAAGGACACTAAATTCATATGTTTAACTAATCACTCTGAATATGAATGGACTCAATGCGCCAATCAAATGACACAGGGAATCAGAATGGGTAAAACACAAAACAAAACCAAACAACAAGATCCATCTATATGTTGTCAGCAAGACACTGATTTTAGACCCCAGGACACCTCCAGGTTCAAAGTGAAGGTATGGGGAACCACCTATCATGCTACTAGAAGTCAAAAGAAACCTGGAGTCGCCACACTTCCACCAGACAGACTAGATTTTAAACCAGAGGCTGTAGTAACAGATTCAGAAGGGCATTGGGTCATAATTAAGGGGTCTATCCATCAAGAGGAGCTAACAATTGCAAATGTTTATGCCCCCAAAGTGAAACGCCCACACATATGAATCGATTACTCACAAACATGATTAAATGTATACATACAAATACCATGATTGTAGACGACTTTAAGACTCCACTCATGGCAAAAGGCGGATCGTCAAGGCAGAAAATCAGTAAGGAAACACAGATCCAATGTGTCATTGGACCAGATGTATTCAGATATACATAGATATATATTGGCCTTAATATATACATTTATATACATGAGTATCAACACCGATATCTTGAGATCCTTTCATCCAACAGCAGTAGAAGCACATTCTTCTTAAGTGCACATAGAACATTCTCTAATATAGATCACATCCTGGGTCACAAACAGCCCTCCACAAATATAAAAGGATTGAGATCATACCATGCATATTTTCAGATCACAGCGCTCAGACACTTGGAATCAACCACAAGAACAAAAACCCGAAAGCCTCCAAATGCATGGACGTTACAGAACTTCATACTCAAGAAAGAATCGGTCCACCAGGCGATTAAGGAAGAAATTGAAAACCACATGGAAGCAAATGAAAATGAAAAAACGCAATCCAAACCCTTTAGGATGCAGCAAAGGTAGTCATTATAGGAAAATATATTGCAATTCAGGCCTATCTCCAGAAGCAACGATGGTCCCAAATACAGAAACTAACTTCACTCCTAAACGAACTAGAAACACAGCACAAAGACAGCCTAACGTCAGCAGAAGTAGGGAAACAAAAAAGAGTAGAGCAGAAAGAAATCCTATAGAATCCAAAAACAAGGTTGCAAACATCAATCAATCTAAGAGATGTGTTTTTTTAAATAAACAAAATTGATAACCCCCTAGCCACACTTCTCAAAAAGAAGAAAGACAGGCCCAAACAGATAAAATCACAAATGAAAGACGAGAGATCACAACCAACACCACAGAAATACAACAAGGATCCAAGGATACTATGAAAAAGTATATGCCAACAACCTGGACAAACTGGAAGACATGGACAAATTCCTAGACACCCACACACTACCAAAAGCCAAACGGGAAGAAATAGAAAACGTGATCAGACCCATAACCCGTGAAGACATTCAATTAGTTATTAAAAATCTCCCAACAAATAAGAGTCCTGGGCAGGATGGCATCCCAGGGGAATTCTACCAGACCTTTAAAGCAGAGTTAATTGTTCTTCTTCTCAAGCTGTTCCAAAAAAATAGAAACAGAAGGAAAGCTTCTGGACTCCTTCTATGAAACCAGCATTACGTTGATTTCCAAAACAGAGACCCCACTAAAAAGCAGAATGACAGGCCAATGTCCCTGATGAAAATGGATGCAAACCTTCTCAACAAGATACTAGCAAATGTAATGCAACAGTATATTAAGAGAATGATTTGCCAGGATCAAGTGCAATTCTTTCCTGGGCAGCAGGGCTGGTTCAATATTCACAAATCAATCAACATGGCACGTCCCATGTAGAGAAGAAAGGATAAGAACCATATGATCCTGTCAATAGATGCAGAAAAAGCATTTGACAAAATACAGCACCCTTTCTTAATACAACCCTCAAGAAAATCGGATAGAAGGAATAGACCTTCAAACCCTAAAAGCCACATATGAATGGCCCACAGCTAATAGCCTCCTCCATGGAGAAACACTGAGAGCTTTTCCCCTGAGATCAGGAACATGAAGGGATTTCTACTCTCACCACTGTTGCTTAACATAATGTTGGAAGTCCTAGACTCAGACATCACACAACAAAATGAAATAAAAGGCATCCAAGTTGGCAAAGAAGAGGACAAATTTTCATAGTTTGCAGATGACATGATACTCTATGTTGACATCCTGAAAGCCTCCACCAAAAAACTGCTAGAATGGATACATGCATTCAGCAAAGCTGCAGGATAAAAATCAATGCACCCAAATCGGTTGCATGTCTATACACCAATCATGAAGCATTAGAAAGAGATATCAAAGAATCGATTCCATTTACCACTGCACCAAAACATTAAACACCTAGCATTAAACATAACCAAAGAGGTAAAAGATCTGTATGCTGAAAACTATAGACAACTTATGAAAGAAACTGAAGAACACACAAAGAACCCGGAAAATATCCCATGCTCATAGACTGCAAGAACAAACATTGTTAAAATGTCAATACGACCCAAAGCAATCTGCACATTCAATGCAATCCCAAACAAAATAACAGCAGCATTCTTCACAGAACTAGAACAAACAATCCTAAACTTTGGAGAGAACCACAAAAGACCCAGACCAGAACAACCAAAGTAAGGTTGAAAAAGAAAACCAGAGTGGGGGAGTCATCACAATCCCGGACTTTAGACTGTACTACAAAGCTGGACCCCTCAAATGCATGGTATTAGCTCCAAACAAGCACAGAGGCCAATGGAATAGAATAGAGAACCCAGAAATGGGCCCACAGATGTGTGGCCAACTAAGCTCCAACAAAGCAGGAAAGAGTAGCCAATACAAAAAAGACAGTCTCTTTAGCTAATGGTGCTGGGAGAACTGGACAGCAACATGCACAAGAGTGAACCTGGACCACTTTCTTACACCTTACACAAACATAAACTCCAATTCATGAAAAAGGTAACCGTGAGACAGGAAACCATCAAAATCCTAGAGGAGAAAACAGGCAACCACCTCTCTGACCTCGGCTGCAGCAATTACTTACTTGACATGTCTCCAAAGGCAAGGGAAAATAAAAGCAAAAGTGAGTTTTGGGACCTCATCAAGATACAAAGCTGGGGGGTGCCTGGGTGGCTCAGTTGGTTAAGCGTCCGACTTCGGCTCAGGTCACGATCTCGCGGTCCGTGAGTTCGAGCCCCACGTTGGGCTCTGGGCTGATGGCTCAGAGCCTGGAGCCTGCTTCCAATTCTGTGTCTCCCTCTCTCTCTGCCTCTCCCCCGTTCATGCTCTGTCTCTCTCTGTCTCAAAAATAATAAAATAAACATTAAAAAAATTAAAAAAAAAGATACAAAGCTGGACACACTAAAGGCAACAATCAACAACTTTAAAGGCAACCAACGGAATGGGAGAAGATATGTATTTGCAAATGGCATATCACATAAAGGGTTAGGATAAAAAAGTCTATAAAGAACTTGCCAAACTCAACACCCCAAAACCAAGTAAGCGAAGAAAGGGGCAGAGGACGTGAATAGACAACTTTTCCAAAGAAGACATCCAGATGGCCAATGGACACATGCAAAGATGCTCAACATCATGCATCATCCAGGAAATACAAATCAAACCCCACTGGGATAACACCTCAATCAGTCAGAGTGTGGTGGTGAAATTCACACTTCTGGAAATAACAGATGTTGGCGAGGATGTGGCGAAATGGGAACCCTCTTGCACTGTTGGTGGCAATGCAAACGGGTGCAGCCACTCTGGAAAGCAGTGTGGAGGTTCCTCAAAAAAATTAAAAATAGAATTACCCTACAACCCAGGAACAGCACTATTAGGCATTTATCCAAAGGATACAGGAGTGCTGATTTGTAAGGGCACATGTACCCCAGAGTTGATAGCAGTTCTATCAACGATCGCCAAATTATGGAAAGAGCCCAAATGTCCATCAACTGATGAATGGCTAAAGAAGAGGTGGTGGTCTATCTACAATGGAATAATACGACTTGGCCATGAAAAAGAATGGAATCTTGCCATTTGCAACACTGTGGAAGCAACTGGAAGGTATGATGCCAAGTGAAATAAGTCAGTCAAGAGAAAGATATCGTATGTTTTCACTCATAAGTGGAATTTGAAAACTTCACACAAGATCATAGGGGAAGGGAAAGAATAAATAGTTACAAATACCTAGAGGGAGGCAAACCATATGACGCTCTTAAAAGACAGAGAACAAGCTGAGGGTTGATGGGGGTGGGGAGATAAGGGGGTGGAAAAAAGGGATGGTGGGCATTGAGGAGGGCACATGTTGGAATAAGCCCTGGGGTTATCCGGAAGTGATGAATTCCAGGAATCTACTCCCTAAGCCAAGACTACACTGTACACACTATATATTCCCTTATTGGACACTAAATTGTCAAATAATAAAAATAAAGAATAAATAAAGAATAATAATGAAAACAGGGGAGGGGTGCCTGGGTGGCTCAGTCAGTTAAGTCTCCGACTTTGGCTCACGTCATGAGCTCTTGGTTCATGACTTCAAGCCCCGCATCAGGCTCTCTGCTGTCAGCACAGAGCCTGCTTTGGTCCCTCTGTACGCCTCTCCCTACCCCTCCCCTTCTCCCTCACTTTCTCTCTCTCAAAAATAAACAAACACTAAAAATATTCTTAAGGAGTAAAAATAATACAATCACAAAAGCAGGGGAAAAAAAACATGAGATTCAAGATTTCAACTCTATATTTCAACAGTAGTTTTAAGGATGTAAAATATGCTTTTACTAATATACACAAATAGTCATTTCTGTAGTGAATAGCATTAAGAGTCATAAAAAGTTTTAACTGTGAAACACTAATTCAGGATTTTATAAGAATACTGCTTTTTAGTAATTAATCTTGGGACGCCTGGGTGGCTCAGTCAGTTGCACATCCAACTCTTAGTTTCAGCTCGAGTCATGATCCCAAGGCCGTGGGATCAAGCCCTGCATCAGGTCCACACGAAACATGGAGTCGGCTTGCGATTCATATTCTCCCTCACTCTCTCTCAAAAATCAACATTAAAAAAAATAGTAAAACGAATGAAAAAGTTAATCTTAAGGGACAAGATTTAAAGTATAGAAGAGAAATACAGGATTACAGAATTTTGAGCCATTTTCCAGCACTACCACGAGGTCTAAGAAAAATATAAAACCCGATTTTAAACTTCATATAGTTTTATTATTCCACTGGGAACAGCATATGAAGAGCTCTAATTTCCTATCTACACCATATAGGAAGGTGGTTAAAGACCCAAGAAGGAATCTAGCATTAAGCAACTAATATATTTATGATCATCCAATTTGAAGATTTTAAAGTCTTCAAATACATGTTTGATTATCAAGGAAGACTGAACATTCCCAGGAGGAAAGAAGAAAGGGACCAAAAAAAGAAAAAAAAAACAAACTCAGCAGTCTTTCTCAGTTTTAGACATGAAAGAATAATTTACATGCTAAGTTGAACAACTATGAATACTAAAGTTTCCCCTGAATAATATAAAATGTATCTTGGGGTGCTTGGGGGACTCAGTCGGCTAAGCATCCGACTTCAGCTCAGGTCACGATCTCATGGTTCCTGAGCTCGATCCCCGCATGTCAGGCTCTGTGCTGACAGCTCAGAGCCTGAAGCCTGCGTCAGATTCTGTGTCTCCCTCTCTCTCGGCCCTTCCCCCACTCATGCTCCATCTCTCTCAAAAATAAATCAATATTGTTTTAAAAATGTATCTATTGTCGGAAATATTCAAAAAAGTAAAAATCACCTCCTACAACGAATTTTGCATACCCTCTTGGCAACCTTTCATTCCTTATGATTCTGTCATGACAAAGAGTTCATATTAGACAAAAATTTATACATGTTGAGTTCATTCATTTGAAATGTGTGTATGTGTCTATTCTATGCAGATACTATTAAAACAAGAGTGGCACCTGGGTGGCTCAGCTGGTTAAGCGTCCAACTTGATTTGGGCTCAGGTTATTCAAGTTCTGTGTCGGGTTTGACACTGGCAGCACAGAGCCTGCTTAGGATTCTCTCTCTCTCTCTCTCTCTCTCTCTCTCTCTCTGCCTCTGTCTTACTCTTTCTCTCTCTCAAAATAAAGACTTGAAAACTCAAAATTAAAAAAAGATAATTCAGAATGCAGAAAACATATTTTATATATTTTTTTCTTTCAGAGTGTGGCAGCTTAAGTGGCACCTGGGTAGCTCAGGCAGTTAAGCATCTTGATTTGGGCTCAGGTCGTCATCTTGCAAACTGGTTTGTGAGTCTGAGCTATGCATCGAGCTCTGTGCTGACAATGAAGAACCTGTTTGGGATTCTCTCTGTCTCTCCCCTCTCTCCCTGTCCCTACCCTGCTTGCTCTCTTTCTCAAAATAAATAAAGAAGCTAAAAAACAAAAAACAAATTCAGTGTTGCAGCTTCAAATTTAGTTTTTCATTTCATGGATAAAGAACCTTATTTACATCACCAGAAATTTTATTTAATGAAAAGAATAAATGTTTATTTCCTCTCTTTCTACTCAAAAAGACCTAAAATATACCAAGATTATACCACACAATAGGTTACCTTAGAAACCCCAAGAAAGACAATAGCCAAAAAGTGAAAATTCGCAATCAACCTGGTATGGACTAAAACAGATTTCACTTTGCATTCCTTAGAAACACAGGTTTTGCTAAACTAAATCTAGGATATCACCTTTATTAAACTGAAATGTAAGGGCAAAAATTTCTTTCGGTTCTTCAAAGAAATCAGCTGTAAGTCATTCAGAAGAGTCTAAGTATTTTTTGGTTGTTACCTGGCTTTTTTTTTCTTAATTTGCACTGAAAATATTCCCTCCCACATTTTATAATTTAAAGAGCATCTTCTCTGCCTTAATCCCACTATTGCTGCTGTGATTTTATGATACTTTCTCTCAACTCTTCATACTTTAAGTTCAACTCGCCCTTCTAAAATGAATTCTTCCCCTTCACCCCCCTCCTCATCTTCATATGCATCGAGCTATTCTTTCCAGCTGCCTTCTCCTTCTTTGCTTCCATAAAGGCATACCCGAGATTTGTCTACTCCCACCAAACTTTCTAAATTTCAATCCTGTACCTTCCTCTCTGTTGTCATTACACTGATTTCTATTATGATCTTGAGGACTTCCATTTCTTCCTAAGATCCTTTTCATCATTATAAGGAGCAAGAGGATGGTACGGGTGGGGGCAGTATAAAACGAAACAACTTACATTTGCAAGACCAAGGACAGCTAACGTCTTGAGAGAAGGTTTCAGAAGAGATTTAGATGATGGTAAAACAGGAACAGGATCGCCATAAACTCTGACTGGTGGTTTGGAAAGAGTTTCAGCCATATCTTTATTTTCAGAATCAGGATTGCTGTCCTCAGATAAGGTTCCACCTTCTGGTTTCACAGTGCCACGTTTTGGTTTCACTTAGTAGAAAACAAAGTAAAGAGGACATGAAAATATCTGTAACTTCAAATTAGTGAATAACACAAGAATGGACAAGAATTAGTGAATAATACAAGTCTTCCAATAGCTTACTGTTTTTAATGAATTGCCAAGAAGAATGCAGTAGCTTTGCTATGCGTGATTTCGGGACATTCTAGAAAAGAATTAATAGCTTTAAGGATTACAAGAATCCAATTCGATAAAATCATTGTAATATTCACCATTACCAAATGAGCACCATTACACAAGGAACACAGGCTTTGGAATCATTCAAATGTAGATTCACATCTCAGTTATGCCGTTAACTATTTATTACCAGTCTCCATTTCCTTATGTGGTGAGGATTAAAAGAGATCTCATAAGTAGTCCCAAATGTTACTCGCCGTACCTGTAACTGATTAATATCGGGTAAATACTTTACCAAAGTAACCTCAGATAAACATTGAACCCTAGGTAATTGAAAGCATGTTGAAAAAACTAACACTAAGAAATTTAAATATGTTATCTTGTGAAGTGTTTGCATGATTTATACTGGCATGAACTATCTCTTGTAAGAGAAAATATACAAACTTACTCTTCAGTAGTATCTTATGTTGGTAAGTTGGAATTTCAAACAGTTTAAGTGGCTTATGTTTCTCAAAACACTAAATACAAATAAGACTATTTAAATGTAGCTCCTTCTGGGACTCCTGGGTGGCTCAGTCAGTTAAGTGACCCAGTTTTGATGTCAGCTCAGGTCATGAACTCACGGTTAGTGGGGTTCAAGCCACACATCGGGCTCTGTGCTGACAGCGTGGAACCTGCTTGAAATTCCCTCCTTCCCTCTCTGTCTGCGCCTCCCTACTAGCACTTGCTCATTCTCTCTCTCTCTCCCTCCCTTTCCAAGAGAAATACAAACACTACAAAAACATTTAGCTCAGCTCCTTCCAAGAAAGAGAAAAAAGAATAATAAACCTTGTGGGGCAATGAGTCATGGATGAAAACCACACACAGACAGAATTCCATAACCAATATGTTGACAATGGAGTTGACAGAAAGTGATGTACTAAAAGAACAGACACTAAAGAAATGTTTTCTGCAAGGAAATATTAGGGTAGGGGAAACCATTAAAAAAGAGCATGGTGGTGAGAACACATAGGTGGCTCAGTCAGCTCAGCGTCCAACTTCAGCTCATGAGTCATGATCTCACGGTTTGTGGGTTTGAGCCCCACATTGAGCTCTGTGTTCACAGCTCCGAGCCTGGAGCCTGCTTTGGATTCTGTGTCTCCCTCTGTCTCTGACCCTACCCCGCTTGCACTCTGTCTCTCTCGCGCGCTCCATAATAAATAAACTTAAAAACATCAAAAATATCTTTAAAAGCATGGGGGGAGAAGAGGAAAAAAGGAAAAAAAAAATGAGACATGACCAATCAATGAAGCATGAGCTTAAGACAAGGAAGAAAAGGAGAAATGTGAGCAAAATAAGGTAAGTGGAAACAACATACATTTTTCAACAGGTACATAAGTAGGACTGGGAATATACTATGAACAATAGTCTCTTTTAAACCTTTGAAAGATATATATATATATATATATATATATATATATATATATATATATAACCTATACGTAAAACAGAGGCTTTGATTCACAGTATATCCCTAATAATACTGACTTTAATCACACTACAGTTACCGGGTTATAAGTACTGTAATAAATAATTTAATTTTTTTCACTATAAAATAAATTGTTCAATTCCTGGCATCTACCACTTAGTAAAAGCTATAAATTACTACTAGACTAACAAAAGAACAGAAAAAGAGAGGTTCCTAACACATCAACTTTCACTATGGAGAAAGAATTGGGAATGAGAATTCTAGGAAGAAATGGGAACCTTCAAAGGATGTATGTAATGGGACACAGATGGGGTAAGCAAACAAAGGCTGAGGACTTTTTCTCTGCAATTCTAAGCTCACAATGGGAGGATACTAAAAATATACTGTAACCTTCTTTCTTATGTAACTCCTGATTTCCTCAGTAGAATTCATTTGCGTTTATATGTATTAAACGCTAAAACGGAATGTAAACTGAAGCCTTACTTTTTAAATTCAAATATTTAATTGTGATATATCATGCGTATTTTGTTACTTTTCAAACTCCATTCTACGGAATTCCATTTCCCTACTCATTTATTCACATTGAAAAACCATGACATTGCTTCTTCCAAGCAAGACTTTATTCTAGGAGCTCCAGGAGTCAAACAAGTTTGTTTCCTAACCTCCAGTAGCTTATAATGATGTAGGGGTTTGAAATGAATATTTAAATAAATACCAGATGTCTGAAACTTTAAATTTTAGAATCTGACACAAGGACTAGGAGGAGATAGTTTTCAAAGCTACAGTATGAAAGATTTCTGAAATTAGAAATTTGACAACTTGGCTATGAAGAGCCTCTGCCCATAGAGCTACTCTTTTCAGCAAAATACGTATTCTTCGGGGAGATGCACAAATTTAACTTACTCTTCATGGAGTTATTTCAAAACTACAGGGGAACACTTTTGTAAGGTAAATGTTGAGAAATGATGTAAACATCTAAATTTCAACATTTTCTAATATGATTTTAGTCTAAATGTAGAACAAAGGATAGAGCCAAAGGAAAATCCTGTATCTCACCAAAATAAAACTTGCCCGGGGCGGGGGGCAACCTACAATAGATACTTGGACCCAATCGGGTTTCATTTAGGCATGAGTATTATCAGTCATGTTACTATCACAGTAAGAATCCTTATCCTTAACCAAATGTCACATTTCCTCCATTGTGGGAAAGCTTTTCCTAATATAATTTGACGGTCATTATATATTTTCCAGCCCATTCTTTTATCAGCCTCCACCTGTAGGATTTACCAAAGTACAACAAAACAAAACAAAACATTCAACGCGTCATGTATCTGTAAAGTGGTTTGTTCTTGCCAACTTTCCATGACACACATAAAATGATGATACACAGTCTCCTCTTAATTTTCAGAGTAAATAAGGGAGAAAACTAAATTCAGAGCAGGAAAGTGAGTTTCACAGGAGGGTACTTTACCTTGGTACCAAAATCTAAGTCTTGTCTAGCTGATGTAGACCATGAATCATCAAGACCAGGTTTGTCGGAAAGCCTTTAGAGCAAAAATATACAACAAAAACATGTTCATTTATTTTAAAAGAAAATTTAAAAAATTAAGTGAAAGGTCAGCTATCTGTGTATTAAACCACGTTTCTTGGTATAATTAAAAGTTGGCCTCTGGTTTTTTTCATTAAGTTTTATTATAATTCCAGTAATAATAGCATCCAGTGTTATATTAGTTTATTAATATAGTGATTCACCAACTCCATACTCACCCCATGCTCATCATGACAAGGGCACTCCTTCATCCCCATCACCTCTTTCAGCCCTCCCACCACTCACTTCCTCTCTGGCAACCATCTGTTTGTTCTCGGCAGTTAAGAGCCTATTTCTTGGTTTGTCTCTCCTTCTTTTTCTCCTTTGCTCATTTGTTGTTTCTTAAGTGCTACATGAGTAAAATCATATAGTATTTGTCTTTCCCTGACTTTCCTTAACATACTGCTCTCAGGCTCCATCCAGGTCATTGTAAATGGCAAGATTTCATTGTTTTATGGTTGAGTAATATTCCAGGGTGTGTGTGTTTGTGTGTGTGTGTGTGTGTGTGTGTGTGTATGAAAAACATATAAACACACAGATACATACATATAGAACTTCTCCATTCACTCAATTGTCAATGGACGTTTGCGCTGGCTATTAGAAATAATGCTGCAATAAACACAGGGGTGCGTGTGTCCCATGGAATTCGTGTTTTTTGTATTTTTTTTGGTTAGTATCCAATAGTGCAATAACTGGATCATAGGAGAGTTCTCTTTTTAATTTTTTGAGGAATCTCCATACTGTTTTCCAGAGGGGCCGCACCCATTTGCATTTCCACCAACAGTGCAAGAGGTTTCCTTTGTCTCCACATCCTCGCAAACACTTGCTTCTTGTGTCTTGGAGTTTAACGATTCTGACATGTGTGACATGGTATCTCGTTGTAGTTTTGGGGAGCCTTTTTTCATGTGTCTGTTGACCATCTGTATATTGTCTTTGGAAAAATGTCTGGTTATGTCTTCTGCTCATTTTTAAACTGGGCTTTTTTGGAGGGGAGGATGTTTACTCATATCAATTTTTTATACTTTGTGGATACTAACCCTTTACTGGATTTGCAAAATGTTTGCAAATATGTTCTCCCATCCCAGAGGATGCCTTTTAGTTTTGACGTTTTCCTTCACTGTGCAAAAGCTTTATAGGTTCATGTAGTCCCCATAGTTTCTTCTTGCTTTATTTCCCTTGGCTCAGGAGACATAACTAGTAAAATGTTGCTACAGCCAGAGTCAGAGAAATGACAGCCTGTACTCTCTTCAAGGATTTTTTATGGTTTAAGGTCTCACACTTAGGTCTTTAATTCATTTTGAGATTATTTGTGTGTATGGTACAGAAATTGGCCCAGTTTCATTCTTTGGAATGTGACTTGTCTGGTTTACCCAACACCATTTGGTGAAGAGACTGCCTTTTCCCCACTGGATAGTCTTTCCTGTTTGTGGAAGATGAACTGACCATACAGTGGTGGATTTGTTTCTGGGTTTCGGTTCTATTCTACTGAGCTATGAGGCTATTTTGTATGCCAGTACTCACCATACTGTTTGGATTACTACAGCTTTGGAAGAAAACTTGAAATCTGAGACTGCGATACCTCCAGTTTCCTCTTTTGCAATACTGCTTTGGCCATTCAAGTTTTTGTGGTTCTATACAACGTTTAGGATTGTTTATCTAGCTCTGTGACAAATGCTGTTGGTATGTTGACAGGGATTGCATGACATCTGTAGATGCTTTTGGGTAGTGTAGACACTTTAAAAATATGTATTCTTCCCATCTGTGAGCATCGGATGTCTTTCTCTTTCCGTCACCTTCAATTTCTTTCATCAGTGTTTTACGGTTTCTAGAATACAGGTCTTTCACAATTTGGACCCTGTTTTAAAAAAACTTTCAGTTCTCTATTTTGACTCCACCTCTGCTAACCTGTGAAATCTCCAGGAAAGACCCAGTCTGAGTTTCCATAACCAAATGTGACAGGCAGGGAATGCTCTGACACGGTTGAAAATTAAATGTATAAACGTTACTACAATGACTTCTCACCTCACATCTGTCAGAATGGCTCAGTTTCAACACACAGGAAACAACAAGGGTGCTCAGGATGTGGAGAAAAAACAACCCTTGTGCACCGGTCATGGGATGTAAATTGGTATCACCACAGTGAAAGCCAGTATGGAGGGGCCTCAACAAATTAAAAACACAAATACCATAGGATCCAGTGATTCCACTACTGGGTATTTATTTACCCAAGGGAAATGGAAATACTAATTCAAAAAAGATATATGCACCCCTATCTTTATTATAGCATTATTTACAATAGACAAGATATGGAAGCAACCCAAGTGTCCACCAATACATGAACAGACCAAGCACACACACACACACACACACACACACACACACGCACACACTCACACAATGAAATATTACGCAGCTATAAAACAGAATGAGATCTGCAACATCATGGATATACCTAGATGGTATGAGGCTAAGTGAAATAAGTCAGACAGAGAAAGACAAATCCTATATGATTTCACTTCTGTGTAGAATGTAAAAAGGGGAATAAATGAACAAACAGAGCAAAAGCAGAAACAGCCCCATAAAAACAGAGAATTGACTCTTTCCAGAAGGGAGGGGAGGTGGGGGGATGGACAAAATGGGGGAAGGGGAGAGGGAAGTTCAGTGTTCCAGTTATAGAATGAATAAATCACAAGGCTCAAAGGTACAGCATAGGGAATCTAGTCAGTGGTATCGTAATAGCATCATACTTTACCAGATGGGTGTTACACTTATGGTGAACATGGTGGACCATCCAGAGTTGTTGCATCACATATTACATTGTGTGTGAGGTAGACCTCCGTTTAACTAAATATATCAAAGTTTGGGTTTCGAGGTTATGAGTGGTCGTACTAACTAGAGATTAAAAGATTAAAAGTTCCCAAGGCCAACTTTGTTACCACTCTGGTCTTGCCTTATTTAGGTCCATAATATCTAGCAAGACCTTCCAAGCCTTCAGGGGCATTCAGCTACCCAAGGAGAGAGACTGCGATCAAATGGTCCCGGTAGTTGTGCCTCTATTTCTCTATACGCTGCCTGAATATTTTCTTCCCTATGAGCTCCCACTCCTACATCACTCTTCGGCACAGTTCTGTGGCATTCCCCAACCTTTCAATCTGTAGCCTATGAAGCCATACACTCCTACAACAAGGATGGGCTCCAATGACCGAGGGTAGGGACCATGTCCTGCTCCTGGAGAACAAGCGAATTGGGAGTCTCACTCATCCACACAGTCACCTCAACATAGGCATGTTATCACCGATCCAGATGAAGCTCCCTTACTGATTTCACAAGTCAGTCCTACCCCTGCACAGCCCTACAAGTACATGGGAAGGGCATCACAGATTTAGGAAAAGAGGTGGAGTGAGGAGACAGCTTGCCTTGGGCCATACATCTCTGATGTTCAGAATCTCCACCCCCCACCCCCAATTCCTTGAGAGGATCTAAGCTATCCTCCCTCAGTTGGGGTGGAAGTAAGGGATATAATATTTCTATTTGCTGTAAAAATACTCTTCCCTGCAGCTCAAATGATTTTTAATCTCTCTCATCAGAAAATCTGAGGTATGCTCGCACCTTCAATGAAACCAACACACACAAAAGCAGAAACCTGGTCACGACCCTCTTGAACTCTCTATTTGAATATGCCTTTCTATTAAATTTTTTTTTAATGTTTATTTATTTTTGAGACAGAGAGAGACAGAGCATGAATGGGGGAGGGGCAGAGAGAGAGGGAGACACAGAATCGGAAGCAGGCTCCAGGCTCTGAGCCGTCAGCCCAGAGCCTGACGCGGGGCTCGAACTCATGAACCGTGAGATCGTGACCTGAGCTGAAGTCGGACGCTCAACCGACTGAGCCACCCAGGTGCCCCTGAATATGCCTTTCTAAACAACTCCCCTATTCCTGGGTCCTTCATTCCTGTCATTCTCCTTTATCTCACTTGGCATAATCCCCCATATTCTGACATCTTTCCTAACACTCTTGTTTCTATCCAACTCAGTGTTGTTCTTCTTGAAACCTGGTCTCCTCTGCTAATTCGATTCTTACCCTCCTTCATTGTATTCATTAGACCCACTCCCCAGATTTCTATTATTAAAATATTTGTCTGCAAGATGAAGACAAAAAACAAAGAAAGAAATGAAAGAAAGAAAGAAGGAAAAGAACCCAAATTTAAGTCTCATTTCTGTGACTTATCATATCCAACTAGGTCACTTCAATCTCTTTTGAGTTTCAAACTGTCCATGTAAGCAACCATTGGGAAAGGAGGTTAAACAGAGGTTGAATTACTAGAGGGTATTTTGATGAATTAATATCTGAGGTTCCCTAATTCTTGAGACTCTAAGTAGTTTTGATTTGGCCTCTGGAAAAATGGAGAGTCCTTAGCTGGCAGAAGAGGAAATATTAATGGAAAAATAAAGAAATACCAAGAAACCCAGAGAAGAAAGTAAAAAGGCAAAAACACAGTACAGAAACGTCATAGGGAAAAAATCTCCAAAAAAGAAATAGCTTCCTAGAACTAGTCAAGGGTACTAGTCCAAAGGGAAACCAGACTGGGAACCTAGGCAACAGAGAATCCTTGAAATATCCTAGCAATATCCTTGAGATAGAGACTGAATTTAATTAACGTAACATGGTCTACAACTAAATACCCTTCCCTTACAGAAAACTCATTTGTGTCAAGAAGAAGGGATATCACCACATCTAAGGAGCTGCCTGACGACATCTTGTTTATTATGTAAAAGCTGTGACACCATGGCCATAGCTGACATCCATCCTAAAATCTCGGATGGTAAAAACAAGGGACTAGTTTCCACTGCACTAATGACTTTTGTTAGCACTAGTGGTCAAATACATAAGGGCAAATGCTTGCACTAATCTGGTTTCTTAAGAAAACCCTAAATTAGAGTTCCGACATGATTAGCTTTGACATTCTGAGTTGATCTGCCCTAGGATCTGTATCTTCATCTCAGTGCTGCTGAGGAACCAGAGAATGGATGTGGAAGCTAAACAGGCTGATGGGCAAAGCCCCTTAGCTACCCATTAACTATGGAATCATGGTCGACTCATCAACCTCCCTGAACCACAGTTGCCAAACTAATAAAAAGTAGGCTACAGCAACACAGCTATTTTGCAAAGCTATGCAATGCTATATAACTTAACAGATGTTATGCATAGGAAATATTGTCTTGTACAGGGTAGACACTCAACAACTGCTTTTGTTCTCTGCGTTCCCTTAGGAAACACATAATTTTCAGTTCATTCATTTCACTTCCTTTCCTTTCATTTTCCATTTCATTTCATTTCATTCCTTTATACTTTGAGAGTGAGTGCACACAGAAATCGGGAAAGATATCCCAAGGAGGCTGTCAGCGAAAAACCTGACATGGGGCTTGATCTCACAAACCTGAGTTGAAATCAAGAGTCACACCCTTAACCGACTGAGCCACACGGGTGCCCCAACGAATGTCATTTTTACAAATCCATAAAAATCCTACCTGGTTATAGAGTCTTCCTCAGCATTCTTATCTGCTCCTAAAGAAGAAAGCAAAATACATGTTAAATCAGCAATCGAAAAATAGAGGAAATTACAAGTGCACAGCTTATGATTTGTTAAAAAGTATTGCTTTGGGACCACACCTGGAAACCACACTACACTGAATGGTAATTATACCATTCGTAGGCTTAAAGCACTAAGAAATCTTACTTTCTCCTCTATGTTGACCAAAAGCAAGAATGGGTTTTATCAAAATTTGACACCTACAGGTGAACTTATGTTTACAATGGCCATCACTGACCGACTCTATGACACTAGAGGAAAATGGTGTCGTTAGGAGAATGATTATCACAAGCTGACAATGTCAAACTGAAACTAGCATGATTTTTCTGGACTTCCACTGCTATAGAAGTTAAAAGAGAGGTTTTTTTTTTTTTTTTTTTTTTTTTTTTTTTTTTCTGTAACACAGCAGAACTTCCCCAGCCGTTTAGTAGAGACTGTTCAGTTTTAGGATGAAACAACACCTCACAAATGTGCTCCATAGCTATTGTACTTTGAATCATGGCCAAACCATAGCAAACAGACTCTCCCTGGCCTTATTTCCAATGACAAGGTAAGTAGGAAGGATGTGGCATTCCAATTTGATAAAGTTCTAACTTCTCGAGACTGTCTCCTTCCATTGCTAGAGATCTAGACCCAATGAACATCACAGAGGATGATCCCAATGTTAGTGCTATGCAGTGGCTCATGATGTCATTTTTCTCAACCCTCCCCATTAGGTGACACACATCTAGAAAAATCATGCTTTTATTCATGGAAGGCATATGTCATCAGATCCTCTACTGATGAACAACAAAACAAAACAAAATGCAAAGAATATCTTGAATGCCTACATTCAATTAGTGGGGAATTTTAATGTTCTAAACATTCAACGATATCCACTGTATGATTGTTACTATATGACACTCTTTAAAGAGCAAGACTATGGGGTAAGGGTTGGGGTGAATGTAGGGAAAAAGGGGCACACCTCCGAGGACTATTTTTTAAATTTTTTTAACGTTTATTTATTTTAGAGACAGAATATGAATGGGGGGAGGGTCAGAGAGAGAGGGAGACACATAATCGGAAGCAGGCTCCAGGCTCCGATCTGTCATTCCAGAGCCTGTCACGGGGCTCGAACTCGGGAACCACGAGATCATGACTTGAGCCAAAGTCGGACACTTAACCAACTGAGCCACCCAGGCGCCCAAGCACAGAGGACTTTTAAGGCAGTGAAACTCTTTCACACGATACCACAAAGGTGGATTCACATCATTACACATTTGTTAAAACTCATAGAATGTATAACACCAAGGCTGAACACTAATGCAAATTAGAGACTTGGCCTCCAAATGAAGAGTTCATGTCCATATAAAATGCACTCTTGTCAGGGTGCCTCAGTGGCCCAATTGTTTCAGCGTCCATGTCTGGATCTGAGATCAGGTCATGATCTCACAGTTCATGGGATCAAGGCCTGCATCAGGCTCTGTGCTGACAGCACAGGATTCTTTCTCCCTTCTCCCTCTGCCCCTTGGCTGCTCACACGCATGCATGCTCTCTCACTCAAAACTAAACAAAGGAACTGAAAAATAATTACAACTAAAAATGGACCACTGTCGTGCAAGATGTTAACAACAGGGGAGGCTAGGCGTGTATGGGTGCATGGTATGGTATATGGAGACTCTCTGTACTTTCTATTATATTTTTCTGTTTACTTAAAACTGCTGAAAAAATAAGGCTCATTAAATGTAAAAAACAATCAAACAAAGTACAACAACCAAACACGGTATCCATTGAAGCTTCTCTTAGCATATATTAACCATGATACAGTCACCTTGAACATTAAGATAGAGATCAAAGTAACACAATAGGGGTACTGTCTCCCATATGGAAGTATATGAAAATACATAAAGCAAAATACAAAAATACAAGTTATTTGTATACTTAGGCAACAAAACAATTGATGAATATGACCAAATATAACTATAAACAGGGATTCAGCACTATATGAGTCAAACCTGGGTTTTCCATATAATTGAGATTTTATTCTAATTTTAAATCAAAAATCATTATGCTGATCGTATCTAAGAATCATAATGAAAGCTTAATCACATAAAAAAAGATGATAATGACCTAATATTGCCCTAGTCTTTTTTGTACAAATACCTACTTCATATGGATGATGAAACTGAAACCAGTACCATGTTAACCATCATTTCACTTGCTATTAAAATAAAAATTTAAGACACCACCAAAAATGAATTGAGGGCTGTAATCTCTATGCAGAAAAGGTTTCAACCAGCAGGCCGAAGATGGCTACCCTCAGAATATCCTACTTGAATGACTGGCCCTTGGTTGTTCCCTGGGATCTTGGATTTAAGGAAGGTTTCCACCATTCCCTAGCTCGGTAATAGAAGCTCACTGTGCCTAAGTGTTGGTAAAATCAGTGTGCTTAAGGCCATACACTTGATTTCTTTTTGGAAACCTGGAATTTTGGGACATGCTAAGGAGAAGATGCCTATGTGATTAGCATTTGATGAAAACCTCGGGCACTGAGTATCCATAAGCCTCGTACTGGCAGACAACATTTCACTTGTGCTGTTCTAATTTGATGCTGGAGGAATTAAGCACATCCTGATAACTCCATAAAGATAGGATTCCTGGAAGCCTGTGCTTGGTCTACTCTGGACTTCACCCATGCACCTTTTGTCTGTGCTGATTGGCCTTTCTAGCCTGTCGCCATAACAAACCATAGGCAACAACTATATGCTGAGTTCTGTGAGCTCTTCCAGTGAATAATAAAATCTGGGTGTCGTTGGGGTGCCTCTATCACAACTGCATTATATGAAATTTTATTATTTGGGTTGATGTCATACACGTGGTTACAGTCAGAAGGTTATGTCACAGAATACCTTTCCTGGAATCTCTTTTTCTTGGTATTTGCCCGGAAAATTCCTACATTCCTATATATCCATTTGAAGAAAGGTTTAAAAGGAATAGATGAAATCATGATGTCACAAAGTGTGAAACAATCAACAATCCTATTTTACTCAGAAAAAAAAAAAGAGAGAGAATCCTGGTGGTTGCCACTATGTTCTACCATACACAAGTTCCTCTCAAATATGAAAAATCAGTTAATTTTTCCAACTAACTAGGACTTAGTTCATTTTTCTGGCAGATAGGAATGAAAAGAAGTAACAGGGATTGTTCTAGAAAAAACAGAACTATCAGACCCAGTATAAAAACATACTACTGATTATAGTTTTTTGTTTCTTTCCTTTCCTTAATTTCTTAGAAAATTAAAAATATACTTCACCTATTAAAGGCAGTCATTGCCAAAATAATCAAAAAGTCATAATTACTGTGTCCTCATTCCTGCTGCTCTCCTCTGTTCATCTGATAAAGTCCTACACACTTTTCATGTCCAATTTACATGCTGGCACACAACCTGGAAACTTCTGAATCTTCTGAGAGTTCTCTCTCACCCCTTAACTTTTCATATTCAGGAATCACAGATTCGTATTAACTATACTGTTTCGGTCTCTGCTTTCTTTTCCCTGCCATTGCCCTAGTCAAACATGAATTCTTAACTGATAATTTTCGCAGGGAAAAAAAACACACAAAATATTATTATTTCTTAAATGAATAAAAAAATAAGCAAAACAAATGATAAAGACACAAGGCCCTGAAAAAAAAATTAATGGAATAAATTGAACCCCTGACGTTTTCAAACTACACAGCTGAAAGTTTCACAATGGACTAATACCAGGCTAAGAAAACAAGAGCTTCCTTTGCCTCCCAGTCTCTTTATGTGGTTTCCTATAACCTATCCTTCATATGAGGGTTCAGCAAGCTACGGCCACTGGTCAAATCCAACCTGCCATCTGGTTCTGTAAATAATGTTTTATTGGGGCATAGCCCCATGTCTTCACTTACATATTGCTATGGCTGCTTTCACAAGGGCAGAGCTGAGAAACCACATCACCTAAATTATTCACTGGCTCTTTAGGAAAAAGGCTTGGTGATCTGTATTTTATGCCATAACCAGAGTGTCCTAACTCAAATCTAATCTTAGTAGTCTTCTGCTTCAAATTCTCCAAAATCCCTGCATCAAATACTGCTGGCTCCCTCCCTAAGAGCCATTCCATATTCTTCATTCTTGCTAGAGAATCACAACTTTATTTGGATATTTATTGTCTCCATACACAGAGAAGGTGGCCTCACCCTGGCTTCAAAAAGAGAAAGGATTATTCCAAGCTAATCACAGTACCTGATTTACCAGGGACCAGTTTAGGAATGAGTATGTGACATAACCTAGTCTTTAAAATGTTAGAGGAAGTCTACTGCAAGTCTCTTCCTAGTGAAAAGAAACACCTAAAGAAAAGCAGTCCTTCCCACCCACTGGATGTTGCCATGTGAGAATATGATACCTGGAGCTGTTGCTAATTAGCCACCCCGGAAAGGAGAAATAAAAATACCAGCAACTCCAAAACTGAACAAGAGATGACTGGGATCCTGATGACATCACTGAACCATCAAAACATTTCTGGTTCTTACTGGTTTAGTCACTGTTAGAAGTCACCTATTATTTGCCGCTAAAAGCATTCTACAGAAGAAATTTCCCAAGGCATATCGGGTAAGATCTACTCCTTTCTATAGCACTAACAAACTTCCATAAGCTTGTCTTACCTAGGTATTCACCTCATTCCAAACCATTCCCATAGCACACGTTTTCTACCAGCAAAACCCAACTGCTCATAAATCCTGCTAAGTTCACTCGTACACCTTCGCCTCTGCACTGCTGTGTACTCCGCCAAACACGTAATCGTGATAGTTTACAAACATTGTCAAACATACAAATGTTGGTCCTTCTGCCTCTCTACCTGGCAAACTGAACTCTTAACTCTGCATGCTTACCATAGATTCTACCCAGTCCTTGAAAACTCGGATTCCTCACCAGGAACTTACGGTAACTGGAACAAATGTCAATACAAAATAACAATGATAATTATAAGCACTACGAGACTCTGGCACCCAGTAAGCACTAAATAGAGTAAATAACACAAACGGCAGTGGTAACAACAAAGTCCTGGGGTGCAGAGACTGGTTTTTGAATGTTTGTATTCTACAACAACAGGATAACACTTAGTAGCTAACAGGCACTTAAGAGTTACTTGTGAAGTGAACAAATGGACATGAATAAAAATGATTCCTTTGAAAATTATTTTTAAAAACCACAGAAACTTTTCTGTTTCAAAAACCGCAGGGACAGCTCTATTCTGTTATGAGCACCTTAATGATCAAAAGGCTGTCTGTTCTACCTTTACCTTTCTTGTAACTTCCAAAACTAACCTACAGAAGTCCTTTGGTAACAGTCTACCAAGTTAAAGCTTTCTTCTTACTTTTCAGATTGTACAGTGCACTGGGTCCCACAACTAGGGAGAAACAGTAGCATTTTGTGTGTGTGTGTGTGATTGTGAAACATCTTTGTGCTGTTATTATAATTTCTGGAGCCCAAGTTGCCCTATTTGAATACTTGTGAAGATAAAATTTTGACTAATGGCAACAGAGTATCTTATTCTAACAAAATTACAGTGTCGTGACAATTCTCCAACAAACAGAAGAAAACATTGTTCTAATGAAGTCAACATATCTCATTCTGGATTTGTTGTTGTTGTTGTTTTTAAATGTTTATTTTTTTTGAGAGATACAGAGCATGCATGTACAGGGGAGGGGCAGAGAGAGAAGAAAAAGGGAAAATGCCACACAGGCTCTGAGCTGTCAGCAAAGAGCCCAACAGAGAAGTCTGACACAGGACTCCAACTCACCAACTGTGAGATGATGATGACCTGAGCTGAAATCAAGAGTTGGACACTTAACTGACACAGCCACCCAAGCGTTCCTCTCATTCTGTCTTGATTTATGAGGAGTGAAGATGATAATGGTGAGACCTTGTTGAGACAATATGTGAAATAACCTATGCCTCTCAACAAGGCAGTGCTTTTCTTCGGTACTCCTGGAAGCTATCTATAAAAAAACAATCTCCTTGGGAGTGCTGCACACTAGCTAAGATTTTCAGTTCTTATTATTTGCCATTTGTTTATGGTACCAGGAAAGTACTGTAGAATTCCCAGTTTTAGGGCTGGTTCATTTTTTAATGAGACAAATCGCTAGGTAACAATATTTTCTAAATATAATCCATTTGTAAACATTTTATAAAAGATCCATTTTTATAACAAGTGCAATTTGTTATAATATGTTTATGGAGGAAACATAAAACATGCTAACTTAAAAATCTTTTTTTCCTCTGGGCACCTGGATGGCTCAGTTGGTGAAGCATCTGACCTTGGCTCAGGTCATGATCTCGCAGCTCACGAGTTCGCGCCCCACATTGGGCTCTCTGCTCTCAGTGGTGGAGCCTGCTTTGGATCCTCTGTCTATCTTCCTCTGTCCCTCTCCTGCTCTCTCTCTCTCTCTCTCTCTCTCTCTCTCAAAATTAAATAAACAGTTAACAAAGCATTTTCATATTTATTACACAAAGATGTCACATGGTATTTTAGGGGTCATGACTAAAATAATGAATTTCTTTTCAGATAATACTGCCTCATATTTTCAATTACCTACAGTTAACTTCTTAAATCATTCTGAACATTAGACTATAAAGAAAGAAATTAAGAAAGAAAAAAATACGTATGCAATTTACACATTGGTGTTCTTTTCTTCATTGTTCTTTCTTTACCAAAACACCCTTATTCTGACTTTACTTATGTTAGGACCACCAAGAGCAATTCACTATGTAAAGTCTTACCAGGATTGCTGTTTTGCAAAGAATTTTTAAGCATGATTTCTTCTTTATGTCGACAAATTATTTCGTAACTGCAATGTATAAAAAAGGGTGATAAATAATATTACTATTTTAACGCTGATATGAAAAACATTTACCAAATACATCAAATTCTTAGAGTATTTCAAATAATAACAGAGCAAATATCAAAACTTGAATTACCCAATATACTTCAAATTTGTACGTTCTAGAAGCTTTTCATTAAGTCTGTACTTAAAGAAGAAAAAAACAGGAAGATGAACCAGTCATGAATTGAGGGCATTCTAGTTTAGTAAATTAGAACTAGCTTGCCAGGGGCACCTGGGTAGTTAAGCGTCCAACTTTAGCTCAGGTCATGATCTCACGGTTTATGGCTTTGAGCCCCACGTCGGGCTCTGTGCTGATAACACAGAGCCTGGAGCCTGCTTCGGATTCTGTGTCTCCCTCTCTCTCTGCAACCACACCCCACCCCAGCTCGTACTCCGTCTCCCTCTATCAAAAGTAAATACACATCAAATAGAAATGAGAATAATTAGAATTCGCTTGCCAGAATGGAGTGTTTGGAACTCAGAAGTTCCAAAACTAGCTCTATAACCTATAGCTATTTGTTCTTGGAGAAGCCACTTCTCTTTGGCTCAAAATCTCCCTCTATAAAACAAGGGAAATTACTGCCTTATTTTACAAGGTTGATAAGAGGATTTAATGAGATATTATACCCAAAACATGGCCTCTCAGGCCACCTCTTAGGTGATGCTCATTACTCTGGGAAGGGCAAGATGAGACCTTCCTTGACTTCAGAAAAGATGCTCCACAGGATTTAAAGCGGTGGTCCAGGGGCACCTGGGTGGCTCAGTCCGTTGGGCATCCAACTCTTGATCTCAGCTTGGGTCTTGATCTCAGGCTTGTGAGTTCAAGCCCCATGTTGGAATCCATGCTGGGCATGGAGCCTACTTAAAAAAAGGCAGGGGTACAGATATGCTAACAAAGGGGAAAGAGAAGTCCGATCTCTTCCTGCAGCATCATTTGAACCTCTCTGACAGCCTAGAATGGTCCCAACTAACATCTTCTGGCAAAAAAAAAAAAAAAAAAAAAAGACAAACAAGATCCTCAAAGGGTAACTCATAAGGAAAGTCTAGGCTAAGATATGGGTTCCACATAAGGTCTTTGAGTGTGGAGGGACAGGGGTGTATGGCGAAAGCCAGGAGACCCAGCTGCCCAAACAGGGTGCTGGTGCTTTGGGATAGCTGCTGAGCATATGTGCATGTGCAGTGAACAAAAGAAACTTTGTAGCTTTGAAATCTAAGTGTGGAACACCATGAAGACTGTAAACTCTGGATCAGCAAGGGAATCCTGGGAGTAAAGGTCAATCACAACCAGACTACAGCACCAGTTTCAACAGCAATTACGCAGCAACAGAATCAAAGGAAACTGTAGAATGATCAGGATGTCCTTTTTTTCCCCTCCAAATGACTTGTGAAAGAGGACTCTTTGGTCTTAGGGTGCTCCTTAGGTTCTTGGAAAATTCAAGGGACAGAGTACAGGAGATATCCCTCAAAGGAAAGTAGAGGGTCTTCTACAAAACTGAACATTTCAAGACCCAAGTTACTAGTTAGAAAACACAGATGTAACATTATTTGTGTCCCATGCAGAGGGGTTATACTTGAGATGAAATGGATAAGGTTAGGCTCCTGGAGGATAAAGGTCTCAAAAGTCCTGAGATAAAGAATCCTGCACACATTCCTACTTCCAACTAGTCTAGTCCTTTGCTTGATTTCTGGCTAATGTTGTGGACTAACCGACTGCCATTCCAAAACTGCCTGACCAAACTACGAAATCCCATCTGTTACATACGAAGTTAACAGTTAAATTATTTTAAACCTCAGTTTAGTAATAACTAGCATTTTAGTACAAACACTTACAGATTAAAACCCTTAATATAAGCATATTCATCTGCAGCCCATCCATATACATCTTGAGGAAAGGGGTCAATACCTTGCTGAAGAAGAAGCCTGACTACATTTGTTGAGTCATAATTTACAGCAAGCATGAAGGCTGTTCTAAAATAACAGAGATAACTTCACTCTTAGGAATTTAGAGTTATTTAAACAGCTGATTTGATATACTTTATCAGGTTAATATCTTGCCTATCTGTTCAGAATCGACCATTTACATGTTTCAGTGTTCATCTATGTAAATGATCTCCAAGACTAAAATGAAGGGACAAAAAGGAAGCTTCTTGTCCCACCTGGGTAATGTATTATAGAGTTGCTAATTTAATGTCCTTTGATAAACAAAAAACTATGCTAGGTCACTTATCTGAATAGGTAAAGATTTAAAAAAAATAATTCCCCACGTTTTCCTTAATCTGATACAGTGCACTTCAAAGCCATCTAGAGGTCAAGCAAGTATAAAAACTATCTGCAGGCTTGAAATGATAATATTTTAATGCAAATCCTAACAAAACAGGCATAATTATAGTTAACGATGCTGATAAGCATATGGTAGGCACTAAATTAAATGCTATGTATATAAAATATGATTTACGCACAACCACCCTTGAAGGATATATTATTATCCTCCTTTTTATATCAGGAAACATATTTAGTGATGATACGTAACACTCCCAAGGTCACAACACCTAGCCAGTAGGAAAGCTATGAATCAACCTAGTCTTGTGTGAATCTAAAGCACAGCTCTTCCTTCTTTATCACCCACCTATAACTTATCCTCATTAAAGGAAAAGTCTATATGGTTAAAGTTATTTTTCATCTTTCTACTCCTACCAATTGAAAATAAAATCAAAAATACATATACTGTACATGAAAAAGGATAAAACCTGATGAGACTTGGTAATAGTAATTAATCATCATTTAGAGATCACCTAACGACATCAGTATTACTCAAAAAGGAAAAAAAAGCAATTTAAAGAAAAGTGTCATCCAAAAGACACAACAACTCTATGTTTAATATGCATCTTTTTTTTAACATTTATTTGCTTTTGAGAGACAGAGCTCAAGCAAGGAGAGGGAGAGAGAGCGGTATACACAGAATCCAAAGCAGCTCCAGGCTCCGAGCTGTCAGCACAGAGCCCGGCGTGGGGCTCGAACCCACGAACCATGACATCATGTCCACAGCCAAAGTCATAGACTTAACCAACTGAGACACCCAGGCACCCCAATAAACATCTTTGAAGGAAAATGTATATGAAGTAGAAATTCTTTTTTTTTTTAAGTTTATTTACGATTTATTTTGAGAAAGAGAGTGAGTGCACACCAGAGTGTGGGCAAGAGGCAGAGACACTGAGAGAGAGAGAGAGAGAGAGAGAGAGAGAGAGAGAGACAGAGAGAGACAGAGAGAGAGAGAGAGAGAGAGAGAGAGATTGAGAATCCGAAGCAGGCTCTGCACTGTCAGCACAGAGCCTGATGTGGGGTTCAACCCACGAACCATGAGATGATCACCTGAGCCAAAGTTGGATGCTTAACCAACTGAGCCACCCAGGTCCCTCTATGAAGTAGAAATTTAAAAAATACCATAAAAGGGTTAAGAAGGCCAATATTGTGCCATTAAGTAAATTAAGAGCTGAGAGTCCACATTTTATAAAACTAAAATGAAATCCCTTTAATTAATACAAAATCATGTGGCAGAAAAAAAAACAAAAAAACAAACAAACAAACAAAAAACTGAGCAACTGGGTGACTCAGTTGTTTAAGCATCAGACTCTTGACCTCAGCTCGGGTCTTGATCTCAGAGTCATGAGTTTAGGCCCAGCACTGGACTCCACGCCGAACATGGAACCTACTTAAAAATAAACACTGCAAATGACATGAGTCAACATCATCAAGGAATATGAATTCTGCTATACCCTGTTCTTCATGTTGCCCAGTCAGAATAATTGCTTTCTACCTAACTGGTGATGTGTTGACATTTTTCACTATATAATTATAAATTAATCTTCTTCTTCTGAAGTTAATCTTCCTGACTTGAATAATTATTACCCCTGTAGAACCATACAAAGGTTGAAAAGAAAACTACTGCACCTTTTTAATTTATCCTCTGCATGTATATTTGTTGCCTTTTCTACCAGAACTTCCACTATTTGCTGTTTGTTTTCATTTACGGCAACTAGAAGTGGTGTGATGTTATCCTGTAAAAGAGCAAAAACAATTTAGAATTTACAAAATTACACCTTTCCATATGGAATTTTAAAACATACAAAAGATCCTCTAAACTGAAACATATAATACAAAAAGTAAATAAAAAATGGCCTCTTCCTTCCCACCACTGTGCTTTCACCTGCTGCTGCTTCTCTTTAAAATAGCCCTCCTCCACTGGGGCACCTGGGTGGCTCAGTTGGTTAAGTGACCAACTGCAGCTCAGGTCATGAGCTCAGGGTTTGTGAGTTCAATCCCTGCATTGTGCTCTATGCTGGCAGCGCACAGCCTGGAGCCTGTTCCAGATTCTGTCTCTCTGTCTCTCTCTCAAAAAGAAATACACATTAAAAATTGTTTTTAATAAAATAGCCCTTCTCCACCTTCTTCAACAGATCATATGAAGTCATTCTCCCAAACTCACTTCAAACACTCACTGGTTCCAAGATCGTTGCTTCTATCACAGTACTTATCATGGTATACTGTAGTTATTGTTCCCTATCTAAACCAAGAGCTTCTTGAGAGCAGGGGCTATTTCTTATCTCTGTATCTCCAAACTCCAAAACACAGCAGTATATGCTTTAAGTACTTTTACTGAATTAATAACCTAAATGATGATCTCTGGAGTAGTGTTTCTTAAATTATCTTCCAAAGAATACCTACTTTGCCAGAAGGTAAGTACTATGTCCCAATGGAAAGATTTCATGATCATCTATGTTTGAGAAATATTATAAAACTGCATTATATGTCTGGCATTACAGAAGTACATTTAAATCTTCTCAGTCCCCATTTGACAATCCTTTTTGTGGCAAACATTCACATTTGAGGAATCAGAGTTTCCGGGATATAGTTTGGAGAGATTTCCGATAAAGGTGAAGCTTTTCCCCAAGTTATACAAACTTGCTTGTCTTCTGTCAGTGGTATCAGGATCCACTGACATCCGAGATGTCAACATAAGGCATCGCTGCTCCAAATGGGTCACTAAGGAGATGGGCTCAGAACTCCAAGAGTTAAGCTTCAAATGAACTTTGATTACTTAATATTAAATAGCCCATGGGCTTTCTCCTATTATAAAATGCTAAATTTTTATCTTAACTGTTATGAAGCTCCATATGAAATTTTATTGTCAATTATAATAATCCTGGGACCCTAATACGTATCTACTTCTAAAAAAATTGTTTGTATTCTAGTTGTATTCCAGTTTCCACTGGAATAGCTACTTACTTTATATTTTAGGCAAACTATAAATTGGAAATAAAAATGTAATGGCTTATCAATAAAAATTCAAACACTGATTTATACAGATCATTTTTAGCATAATGAAAGTGACTACATTATTTGCATTTTTAGGGAACAATGCTGAGAAGAAAGAGACTATTGCTGCAATAGGCATAACCTATTCAACTGTAACCATGATTAATCTAATACAGTTTGCAAATATTCCAATAGGAATACGATTATTCAAATGTTGTTTCTTTTAATGTTATTTAGTTTTGACAGAGAGAGACAGAGCCTGAGTGGGCAAGGGGCAGAGAGAGAGGGAGACACAGAATCCGAAGCAGGCTACAGTCTCTGAGCTGTCAGCACAGAGCCCCACCCAGGGCTCAAACTCACAGACAGCGAGATCATGACCTGAGCCGAAGTCAGACGCTCAACCGACTGAGCCACCCAGGCACCCCAGGAATACGATTATTTATAGTACACAGAAGGAAAAAGTGTCTTGTTTTCAAACTAACTTATGGGGCACCTGGGTGGCTCAGTCAGTTAAAAGGCTGACTTTGGTTCAGGTCATGATGTCATGGTTTGTAAGTTCAAGCCCTGCATTGGGCTCTATGCTGACAGCTCAGCCTGGAGCCTGCTTGGGATTCTGTGTCTCCCTTTCTCTCTGCCCCTCCCCCACTCATGCATGTGCTCTCTCCTTCAAAAATCAATAAACGTTAAAAAAATGAATACAATACAAAAACAACTTAGAAAGTTTAACTTGGAAAATTCAATCCTATTCCGAAGACATTAACATAAAATACAAAATATATATTATGAATTAATATGGATTGCCTTGAAAACCTTGAAATATTTATCAAAATAGACCATAAAACAGAGGCACCTGGGTAGCTCAGTCAGTTAAGCATCTGACTCTTGACTTTGGCTCAAGTCATGGTCTCATGATTCATGAGTTCAAACCCAGTGCCTCCTAGGGATTCTCTCTCTCTGTCAAAATTAACTTTAAAAAAAATTACCAAGGTTTCTTGGTGTCCAAAAGAGATCTGATTAGCACAGTCTAATATATATATATATATATATATATACACACATATATATATATATATACACACATATATATATATATATATATATACACACACATATATATATATATATATATATATATATGTGTGTGTGTGTGTGTTTGTGTGTGTGGATATATATATATATATATATATATATATATATCATAAAACAGTAATTGTAAACGCAATGCTTATGGAGGCAAAGTAGGTGACTTGAGTAAGTGAAGAACCTAAGTGGGGACAGTAGCAAACTGGAGACACACATAACTCATATAAACAGTCAGCCACTGGAATGCATACCAAACAGTAGTATGGGCTCAAAGTACCAGGTATGATTCTATAAGAAAAGTCTGAAATCCATATTTCTGCATGAGTGTCATAATTTTAAATGTTGACTCAATTTATGGAGGAAACGAAACACATCCAGGGGCCAAATTTAGTCAATAGCCCACGGGTATTTTGGTTGTGCATAAAGCATATATTTGTATGTAAATCTTTCCTGAAGTATCAGTATCACGTTTTACCAAAAATTTAGGCCCCAACATGTAATAAAAATTGCTATTAAGACTCATAAGAGGGGAGCCTGGGTGGCTTAGTCAGTTGAGCATCTGACGCTTGACTTCAGCTCAGGTCATGATCCCAGAGTTGTGGGACTGAGTCCTGCATCAAGCTTGGCACTGAGCTTGGAGCCTGCTTGAGATTCTCCCTCTCTCCCTCTGCCCTTCTCCCCCACTCACGCTCTCTCTGTCTAAAAGAATCACAACAAAAAGACTTGTAACACCCACCTTAAGAATTTTTCCAATGCTTATTAAAACTGCAATCTATCTGTGTTTAATTCTCCCAGACTGTTAATCAAATAGACAAATTAGTTCACAACTATGCTGAAACTAAATTCTGAAAACAATTCCCAACTGTATTGTCACTAACTACATTTCCATGTTTAAAACTACCATTTGGATTATGTCAGGGCTATATGAATTTAACAGACATCATAAGACAGTCGGTCACATAGCTTCAACTAATAAAGAAGATTCAAGATTTTCTCCTATTGCAATCAGGAAAACACTGCTTGTAATAACCAAATGGCTATGAATATGAGCGAGAGAGAGAGAGAGAGAGCAAGCGTGAGCGAGTGGGTAGGGGCAGGGAGAGAGACTCTCATGTGTCTCTGCATCATCAGTGCAGAGCCCAATGTGGGGCTCGAACTCACAAACCATGAGATCACAACCTGAGTGGAAGTCGGACGCTTAATCAACTGAACAACCTGGGTACCCCTCCATTCAGTAGTTAGCTTTTTAAAATTTTTTTTTAAATGTCCACTTTTTGTGGAAGAGAGAGAAAGAGCATGAGCAGGGGAGGGGCAAAAAGAGAGGGCGACTACAGAATATGAACCAGGCTCCAGGCTCTGTCTAAGCTGTCAGCACAGAGCCCAACACGGGGCTAGAACTTGTGAACTGTGAGATGATGACCTGAGCCTGAAGTCAGACGCTTAACCGACTGAGCCACCCACACACCCCAGTAGTTCTTAACCAAGAGTTGTAGAACAGTCTCAAAAAAAATATTTCTAAATATCCATGTCTATGTATACATGTTACTAGACTTACTCAAACTCTTCAGGGGAGAGTTTAGGCTTGTTTAAAAAAAATTGAAACCTCCCCAGGGCACAGGGATTCACCACCACAATTCTAGCTGAGAGCTGATGCAGCAGACTATCACATCAGTCTCATCTATGTGGCCAACTCCCTCTATCATTTGAAGATTTAGCCAAAAGAATGACTTATCAAAACTGCATTTAATTTCCCTGAGCAGAGGTAGAACAGGGACTAAATGTAAAGTCAAAATGCAACTTGATTTCATTACTTTTAAACTTCTTACTTCCCATCAAGATATTCTAGATTTCAGAGCAGAGTTTAGACTCTTACCTAAGTGGGTGTTTCTGCCAGAATAGGATTATATGACAGTTAATTATTTGTTTTTCTTCTCCTTGCCCACATAATCAACCACCTGTTCACTGCCAATCTGATTTCCTCTGAGTCCTCCTACACTTGGTCTCTAGGCAGGTTTGCAACTCACTCTTTCCCTAAGTAACAACTATTCCCCTCAAAAATTGAAGACTCCTTGACTAAACATATAAACTGAAGGGGAAAAATAATAAAACAAACAACCTCTTCTTGTTATTTTTTCTCACTTGTCAAATTTCCAAATTGGCCCACTTAGTTCTGACTGCTCCCTCCTTTCCCCTTTTATCTCTTAAGACTTGGCCAATAAAAGATAAATCCCATTTTTATAAATCACTTTTTTATCAAATAGAAACTTGTCAACAGCAGCAATATTTTTTATTGTAAAATGCATTTGTTTTCTTTGAGTTTTAAGACAAAGCCTAGGGCAAATTTTGCTTTCCTGTGTTGTTTTTCACTAATAAAAAAAATTGGATGGGAAAAATATTTGAAAACAAAATAAGTTTTACCTTTAACAAATATATTGTTTTCATAAATATTTGCCATAAATACATAAAACAAAGCAGTATTCTCTGTTTCTTTAGAAGTATCCTCATTTAAAATGAAATCTTAGGGGTGCCTAGGTGGCTCAGTTGGTAGAGCATCCAACTTCGGCTCAGGTCTTAATCTCATGGCTCATGAGTTCATGCCCTGCATTGGGCTCTGTGCTGACAGCTGGGAGCCTGGAGCCTGCTTCAGATTCTGTGTCTCCCTCTCTCTCTCTGCCCCTCTCCCCCTCTTGTTCTGTCTCTGTCTCTGTCTCTCTCAAAAATAAATAAAAAATATTAAGAAGGAAGGAAGAAAGGAAGGAAGGAAGGAAGGAAGGAAGGAAGGAAGGAAGGAAGGAAGGAAGAAGAAAGAAAGAAAGAAAGAAAGAAAGAAAGAAAGAAAGAAAGAAGAAATCTTAGATAAATAAGTTATTGCCAAATATTTTCATTCAGGGAATCCTTGAACTTCCAAATACGTAAAATTGACCCTGCCCGTGTCAACCAAGGGTGTTCCTCTAGGGGCTTCAGCAATGAAAGGTAATGCATGTCAAAGAAAAGGAAGGTGGGCCAGCAAGTGTGGCCATCATCTACTCCCCATGTACAGCTACAACCCTGCTGAGGAGCTACACAAGGTTGAGCAGGAGCTACTCTCTGAAGTGGGACACCCCAACATGGTACATGGCTGGCCGAGTGGCTACCAACACAAGTAGATGTCTTTGCTGGATGTCAAGACGTGACCTGACCCCAATGCCCTCATCTTCAGAGCACCAGGGCCTGCAGTGCCTAGCACCTACAACCTGCTGCTTTCTCCTTCTGCTTGCACACATCCAAGCTCTCCCTGCTGGGTCTGGGTCTCCATTCCTCCTCCCACCTATCCCCAGCAGCACCCCTTGCCTAAGCCCCTGCATTGCACCCAGCCTCCATCATCACCTCACTCCCCTCTAGACCTTTAGTCCTTTATGGGCTCTGAGACTACCATCCACTTGTAGGCATTAATGGAAACATTTTCTTTCTGGGGTGGAAGGGTGGCTGGGAGATACAACTTTGCCCTTTCTGTGGGCACTACCTTTTTCTAGCCCTCTCTGACTTGGCATTGGAGTTATTTCCATGATGACAGGGCCTGATGTATAGAATTCAGTGAGTGAGTGTGTGTGTGTGTGTGTGTGTGTGTGTGTGTGAAATAAAACATTTTGAGGCTAACATATTCATGTATATATATAAAATTTCAAATAATGTATAAATCAGTTATTTACCTTATTTCTTGCTTCAGTATTCGCATTGTATAGCAGCAGCTTCTCTATTATGGATATATTATCACCAAAGGCCGCATAGTGGAGAGCAGTGTTGCCACTCACATCCCTAATATTTGGATCGGCACCATTTTCCAATAGTATGTTTACACATTTCTCTTCCTGGCACTGTACAGCCTGTCAGTGATATGCCAAGAACAGAGTGTAAATTCTGAGAATTTAAAGTAAGCATGCCACAGGTTTCACCAATTCGTTTTGTTTCAAGTCAATAACTTCATTTTCATTCTAAGTAATGACATCAAATCTATCTCAGGCAGATATAGCTGGTACTACATACCTTCATGAGAGCTGTCCTGTTTTCATGATCACAGAGGTTAAGATGACATTTCCTCTCTACTAGGAGGGTCACCACTTCTGGATGGCCATAGGCACAGGCCAAATGGAGAGCAGTCCTAAAAAAGTGAGAGGAGTTTTTAGGAAATGATAGTGCACTGTCTCAAAACTTGCAGTTAATTCAGGAAATTGTAAACATTAAGTAGCATGTTATTCCTATGCCTCCAAAACAAAGATTCAGTTTTCCTCTGGAGAAAGTACAATATTTAGTAGTGATTACTCATCACGCTAATAAAAGAGCAGCCTGTTTGAAGACAAAGAGCATGACCTCGGGATTCAGCTCCACTTGGGTTTGAATCCTAGTTTAACTCTGTCACTCACTAGTTATTGCTTAGACTTATCCTCAATGTCCTCAACAAAAGGGGATAAAAATAGTAGTTGTCTTGTGTCACCTGGCTAGCTCAGTCTGAAGAGCATGTAACTCTTGATCTCAGGGTCGTGAGTTTGAAGCCCCACAGTAGGTGTAGAGATCAGTAAAAAAAAAAATAATAATAATAAAATGAAATGAAATGAAATAAAATAAAATAAAATACTGAGTAGTTATCTCACAAGACCTCGTTGTGATGCTTAAATGAGGATCTATGCAAGTATTTAGAACACTTCCTAGCACAAATAACATCTCAATAGTTGTTGGATAATATAATTTTTACCATTACTACTGCTTTACATAGACAACACTTCAATTAGGTACCTTGATACAATTACACCTAATTTGCAGACATGTTTTAAGGATTAGCAAGAATACTGCATTTCAATGATTCTAACATGCTCATTTTGTCACATTTTAATATCTCTGACATTGGAATGCAATTTATAACTCAAAATGTCTTCCAACTGAAAATGGCAGGACTTTAAAAAAATAATTGGTATATAAAATAGTGGGACACCATAGAATCTTGGTGCCTTCCATTATGTGAAATGAGGGTATATACAATAGGTCTATTGCAGTTCTAGTCATATGATTGGCACTTAAATAAATTTTAGTTCTGAAAAGCATTATAGGAAAAGAGGACTAAATTAGCAAAAGGAAAACATTTTTAAGAACTTCTTACTTTGCTTCTCAAGAAAGTTTAAGCCACAGGAAACTCAGGATTCCAATGACTAGGAACAGCTCATTTTATTAAATATTGAGGTCTACAGATTGTACAAAAATCAAGTATTTCCAGTGATCGATATTAGTAGTTACTACTCTCATAAATTTCAGAAGGTCAGGTAAAGGTTATCTTTTACAATTTCCTATCTTCAGAAACTTTGAAAGGAAGGAGGAAAACTTCCCATTGAGATTAAGTCCTAATACTTCAATGTAAAATTTCTCATCTTAGGGGTGCCTTGCCGGCTCAGTCAGTAGAGCATAGGACCTTGATCTCAGGGTTGTAAATTTGAGCCCCACGATGGGTATAGAGATTACTTAAAAATAAAATTTGGTGCAGAGCCTGCTTTAGATGCTCTGTCCCTCCTCTCCCTTTCCCCCTCCCCCTGCTCATGCTTTCACCCTCAACAATAAATAACACCTAAAACATAAAGTAAACAAGATAAAAGCTGGGGCACCTGGGTGGCTCAGTCTGTTAAGCTTGCAGCTCTTGATCTGGGCTCAAGTCATGATCTCATGTTCACTGGCTCAAGCCCCGTGCTGGGACTCTTTGAAAAGTGTATTGGAAAAGTTCCTGCTTTCAGCACGGGGCCTTCTTGGGATTCTCTCTCTGTCCTTCCATTCCCCCCACCCCCATCCCCACCCCATCCCTCTCAAAAAATAAATAAACTTAAAAAAATAAAATCTTTAGAAAATAAATAAATAAAATTCCTCATCTTACTCATACTGTGCAAAATGAAGTCTTTGAGAACAAAAGGATCTTGGGTAGAGTATTTCCGCTCTATAATATATGTGCAGGTTCTAGGTGATAAATAAATGGATGGAAAGAGTGGATAAATACATTTGGAGAGTTCAATATTTTTAAAGAAAAGGTATATAAAGGAAAGCATACTTCTGAAACAGTAAATAATCACTTATATTTGCTAGGTCTTATTTTTTTCACAAGGACACAACTAATATATTTTATTTTCATGATTAATATAAATCATTTACCTATTACACGTAATAAAGCTACCTATAACAGAAAACATATGTATAATATATGCATAATAAAATCTACAAGTGCAAATAAAAATACTCCCTTTACTTCTGAAGAGGCCAAAAGTTGTCCAAATATGCCAATGCTCAAAAAACATTTTAATTAACTCACTTTTCTTATTTTACATCCAAAAATATTTTTTAACACAAAGTGAGAAATTGTTTTTATGTATATAAGATCTATATCCTTGCTCTTCTCCAGGATTACTTCAACGACAATAAACCCTTTCTGTTGATAATAAACTTTTAATAGGACCTTTATACACCTTTTCATGTAGAAAGCACAGATTTTCTTTGAAGGCAAAGAAAAATGCATGTAAATACAAAGGCTCAGAAATAACAAATGTCATCACATTTTGTGCATTTTTGGGCTTAACATAAAACCGTAGTCTGCTTGTGTGTACCTATGATCACACTGATTTTTGTTCTTACTTAATGATCAACTAAAGCACAGCTCTGCATCTCTGTGTATATCTATTATCTATGCCACTTTCAATGATCACATATCCATCTTATGGATGTAATGACATTTACTTATAAAAGCCATTATACGAGTTCTTCTTAATACATTGCTATTTTAAATAGTGCTGAGAAAAGCAAAATGTATGCCATTTATCTCTAGTGATTTCCTAAAGATATTTTAGTAGAAATAAAATTGATGGGTAAAAGGAATACATATTTTTTAAATGTGGTACTTACACCAAATTGTCTATTGGAAAGTCGAAAACAACTTAAACTTTAAGCGGCAGTATAAGCACCATCACTCTATTTTCACAAAGGTTGTAGACGGAAAACTGTATTTCAGTCCCTTTTTCACTTAAATTTCTTTTTTCCCAGGGACAGTATATTTCCCTATGTCCACTGGTCCCTTGTAGATATGCAAAGAAATACTTTGCACGATTTCAAATTACAGGTTTTTGTTCGTTTTGATTTCAAAGACTTTCCTGTAAAACGAAGATAGATTCTGTTGTCTGATACAAATATGTTGTAAATATTTGCAAGTGCATTGTCTTTTATTTTAATAATATTATTTTCTGATGGAGGCTTTTAGTTTTTTATGTTGCTAAATCAATCTCCAGAATTCTTGATTTAAAAAAATATTTTTTAATATTTATTTATTTTTGGGAGACAGAGACACAGTGTGCAAGCAAGGGAGGGGCAGAGAGAGAGGGAGACACAGAATCTGAGCTGTCAGCACAGAGCCTGAAGCGGGGCTCGAACCCACAAAGCACGGGATCATGACCTGGGGCAAAGTCAGACAGCTTAACCAACTGAGCCATCCAGGGGCCCCAATTTTTTCTTTTTTGAGACAGAAATAGAGAGAGAGAGAGAGAGAGAGAGAGAGAGAGAGAGAGAAAGAGAGAGACAGAGAAGCAACACAGAATCCCAAGCATGCTCCACATTGACAGCAGGGAGCCCGTCGAAGGGCTTGAACCCATGAACACCTGAGATTATGACCTGAGCCGAAATCAAGAGTCAGAGGCTTAACTGACTGAGCCACCCAGGCACCCCCCAAAAGTCTTGCTTTTCAAGTCATTCTTAGGATGGGTAAATAGGCATTTGTGGGATTTTTTTCTGTCACTTTTCTTATTTTGCATATTACAATTTTTAAATTGATATCCCATCTGGAACTTATTTTAGGGAGATAAAATTCTAACAAGTTTTCTCCAAATCGGCTGTTTCTCCACTACTTATGAATAATTCACCTTTTCCTACTAATATGAAATGTCACCAGTATCAAATTCAAAAGTCTTATGTATATTTGAGCGTTGGTCATGTTCTACTCTGCACCACTCCTTTATCGGTCTTTTCAGCTGTTTGTAAATGAATAATTTGTGGAAATTTCAGGTACATTTTGATATCTGGAAGGGCAAATCTACCTCCTATACAAAAACATAAGTTCTTAGGTTAATTCCAGTTTGTTAACATACAGTGTTCTATCACTTTCAGATGTACAAGATAGTGAGTCCAAAAATTTCCTTAATGACATCACAAGAAGAGCATGTGTAGCTCAAAATTCTTAAAACCAGGATGCTTTCATTTGCTTTACCTAACACTGACAAATACAGGAAGGGTACACATTTTGAGAAAAAGGAGTCCTCCTATTCAGAGCCATCTTCCACTTGAAAATGTCCTTCCAAGGTCCCTCAGGAAATAGCATACATACCTAAGTGTACACAGACATAAACTGGATACTGGATTTTGTCCCAAGAATTTCTAGCCCAGAAGTTGATTACAGGAATTATTTCTCCCATTATGCGCTTTTCTATGATGTTATAGTATGAAAATGAGTCCATTAAAAACAACATGCTGCCGACACTTAATTTCGTGTGTATTACTATTGAAATTTGGGTAAATCACGTCAAACTTGAGAGTCAAGTGGTCTATTCAGGAATTACCGGGTACGTGCCAGGGCAGCTGAAGACTCTGTTTTTGCCGCTCACGCTGTCGGCCTGGTGCTAGACCACATAGGGTTCCCACGACCGAGGGGCAGCGGGACCTCAGGAGGGAAGAGAACCCAGCTCCCCGAGGGAGGGCTCGGATGCACAGGTAGAGCTAGGCCAGGTATGCTCTTCTCCCAGGTCCGTCCCGCCTCCTCCCTGCCAGCCTCCAAGCCCCTATTACCTGTTCATCTTGTCTCTATCATCCACGCCATTTTCCCCCAAGAACAGAATCTGTTGCACTTGAGCTGCGTTGCCCACACAGGCAGCCTTGTGGATCTTTCTGAGATCTCTGTCTTGGACATGGTAACCCAGCAGCAAGTTGTCAATTCCATTGTTCTTCTGCCCAACGCCCCTGCCCTGCCTCTGCAAGCCAGAAGCGGAGCCCAAGGGCGACATGCCCTTCTCCCTCCCGAACCCCCAATTCCTCTTCATTGTGAAGCCTGCGGGCTCCACAGAGACTTCACCCCGCCCTCCCTTTCCACTAACTCCCGAGCCCAACACTAGCGCCGGAGACAGGCCAAACCCGCCTGGCCACAACACCCCAGCAGTGAGGATCCGCGTTTGGGTAGCTGCCACTTCTCGGTAACCGGCAACAAGCAATACCGCCAGACACAAGCGCGCTTGCGCACTTCAGAAGAGGCAACCACTGCGCATGCGCACAGAGGCCTAACTGTCAACGGTAACCAACGCTCCGACGCCCCCCACCCCCCCACCCCAGGCCCAGCGCGGCGCAGCGAACAGAGAGGAGGGGGCTCCGGTGGGGGGTGGGGCGGGGTCCAAAGCCGCGGAAACTAGCGGGAGCCAGCACCTCTGCTCGCCACGCTCGGGTCTCGCCTTGGCACCCTTCTCGCCCCACGCGCGCCTCCCGAGGGGCCCCTTCCCCGCGCCGCAGCCCAGGGTGCAGCCAGGTGGCCGTGCCTGGACCGCGGGAAGGGTGGAGGTGGGGCGTGAGGCGGGGATAGGGGCCGGGCCCGGGGCCGCGACGCCCGCGAAGCCTGGAGCCCGCTGCAGCCGCCACCGGATCTCGGGATGGGACGAGAGACTGCGGCGGAAGCCACCATCTCCCAGCCTGGGGCTCCGGGAGCCGCGGAGCCAATGCCGCTGCCGCTGCCGCCGCCGCCGCCGCCGCCGCCGCCGCTGTTGCCTCCGCTGCTGAGACCAGGCTGGAGATGGGTGAGTTGACATTGGCGTCCCGGGGGACCCGCGCCACAGCCCCTCCATCCACGCACTCCTAGCCCTCCGCCTTGAACTCCGCGCTGCCGACACAACCCCCCTCCCCTCACGTCTTCAGGGCTCCCACAGCCCCCACCCTCCCTGAGCATGACCCTAGGGGCGGGAGCGGGAGCCCCGGGCCAGGGGTTGGGGGCGTCGAGACAGGGAGGTGGGGGCTGGATGCCAGGGAGACTATTGGGCTCCGATGTCCCCTCCAGGCCCAGCTGGGCACTGCGAAAGGAGGGGAGGGGTCTCCGGTGGGGGGGTGGGGCGGGGTCCGGAGCCTCCGTGCCAGGCGGGAGCTGGCACCTCTGCTTGCTGCGCTCAGGCCTCGCCTTCGCACCCCTCTCGTCCCACACGCCCCTTCCGGGGGCACCCGCCCCCGCACTGCGTCCCAGGGTGCAGCCTGGCGGCCGTGCCTGGACCGCAGGAAAGTGTGGAGGTGGGGGCGTGAGAGGGGGATGTGGGCCAGGCGCTGGTTCGGGATGCCTGCGATGCCCTGCGCTCGCCCCAGACTCTGCAGGAGCTCGAGATGGGGTGAGAGGCTGTAGCAGACGCCAGTATCTCCCCGCTGGGGCCTCGAGGGCCGCGCAGCCATCGCCGACGCTGCTGCTGTTGCCTCCGCTGCTGAGACCAGGCTGGAGATGGGTGAGTTGACCCTGGCGTCCAGGGTAACCCTAGCCGCAGCCCCTCCATCCCCGCACTCCTGGCCTTCCGCCTCCATCTCTGGGCTCCTGGCCCAACCCCTACCCCGCCAAGCCCTCAGGGCTCCCACAGCCCCCTCCCTCCCTGAGCGTCACCCTATGGGAGGGAATGGGAGCCCCAGGACCAGGGGTTGGGGGCATAGAGACAAGGATGTGGGGGCGGGATTCCAGGGAGTCTACTGGGCTCTGACGCCCCCTCCCCCAACCAGGCTGGCCCCAGGACCTTTCCCAGGCCCTGGAGGGCAAAGCCTCATGCCTTAGATCCCCTCCCTAGGCCTGGGCAGGGGCCTCCCCTAGGCGCTGGGCTCAAAAGGCTCTTTGTGAGCTGTGCCCCCCACTTCCCAAGCCTCCAGTGGGGTCCTGGAACAGGGCGGGTGCGGAGGCTGGGACTGTGACTGCTTGTCTGGACCAGGCGGAGGGGCATGGGGAGAGCACCCCTAGTCCTTTCCTTGAGGTTGGGGCGGGGGGGGGGCGCATCCAGGCTCATGTGCTTTTCACTGCACTGCCCAGGGTGGGGAAGGGAACCTGGCTGGAGGAGGGCTCTATCAATATCTGCAAATAGTGTGTTCTGGAAGCTGGGTTGGGGAGGGGAGCTTGGATGTAAGTCAGAATGGTGGCACCTGAGCTGGAGTGCCATGAGAAGCAGAGGTGGGTCTCAGCCAGCCCTAGTAGCTGGAGGTCAGGTGACTCTCCTGGCTCTGGAAGACTCCCTAGAAGGCCTGTGGGCAGGAATACTACCCCAGAGAGACCCCTCCATTGCCCCCCAGGACTGGCACTGCCCCATCCCCATAGCACTCCTTGCCACTCCTGGGACACCAGTCCTGACCTGACAGCGAGGAGCTGATGGGGCGGCAGTGCTGCCATCTGGCTCAGCAGCCCCTCTGGAGTCTGCCCAGGGTCCCTGCTGTGGTCAGGGCTGCTTGGCCCACATCTGCCGGTGGCTGGACCACCCCAAGCAAGTCTGCTTTCTGAGTCTCAGTGTCCACATCTGTCAAACGGGGAGACTCCTCCACAGGGTTGTGGAGAAGTCTTTATGAGGTGATGAGTGTAGGGAGCCCAGCACCTGAGAAGGCCTCAGGAAATCCTTGGCCGCTGTGCCAGTATATTTACCTGGAAAACGGGGGCATTGATGTCAGCTGATGGGCCAGGCTCACTTTACCTTGTGGCGATGAGGATCCTGTGAGGGCTGGATGTGACCCAGGGAAGTCAGGGCTGGGGGCACTGCAAGTCCGTGTGCTCATGCTATTCTGGAAGAAGAGAGAAGCAGTGGGCGGTGGCCGGGGTGGGGTGGTCCTCCTTGTGCCCCTATGGGCACCTTAGCCATGGCATTCAACGGACCCTGCTGTGTTCCCCAAGGCCAAAGCCTCTTCGTTCTCCATGCTGCACGATGCACCCCTTCCTCCTAGTCAGCACTAGCTCTGCACATGGGGGACCAGGGCTCCCTTCCAGAAGGTTCTTCAGACAGTAAGACCAACAAACACAATATCTTCCTGTCAGGAGCACTGTCATGGGCAGCTGGGTGGAGAGGACACAGACCTTAGCCCTAGGAGAATGGAATCTAGTTGGGCAGCAAAACCAGTCAGGCCTCCCTGGTTTTGCGTATCCCTGTGCTGGCTGCTTAGGGGTGTGTGTGGGGGGCAGGGGTGGGGGGCTGGGCATTGCAATAATTGCACCATGGGACAGTCAAGGGCAGAAGTGAAAAGCAAGGACTCCAGATCCAGTGGCCCAGGTTCAAATCTCAACTCTGCCACTTCTTACTGTGTGAACGTGGACTGGTGACTCTGCCTCTCTGTGCCTCTGTTTCCTTGCCTCTAAAATGGGAACGAGGCACACTAGTGCTATTTGAACAGCTTGGTTCAGTTTCTAGTGGGCATTTATGCCCCCTTTTCCAGAATGGGTCCCCCAGTTCACCCCTGCGTCCTGGAAGACTACACAGCCTGCTCCAGTAGGCTATCGTCTTCCTTTTGTGTGAGTCCCTATAGGCAGGGGCCTGCCTTTCTGTGTCCGTTGCTTGGACAGGGGGCAATGGTGTGCTGGCAACAGGCCCTCTGGGAGAAAAAGTACCTGATAAACAGCGTTGGCAGGTTTCCATGGTGTAAATCTCCCAGCAAGACCCATTTGAGGCTACCAACAGCTTAACCATTCGCAGTGGGAGCTGGTCCATGCCAGCTTTAGCACCCAGGCATTCAGTAGGTGCTTAATAAATGATGGTTGAATAAGGAGAGAAGGCTCCAGAGACTTGGAGAGCTGTCAGGCCATACTGTAGCTGAGAGAGGGAGGCATCCGACAGGCTGAGGCCAGGACAAGAGACCACTCTGAATAAGTAACCCGTGGTGAGATGGAGGGCAGAGGGGAAGGAGGACTGGTGTCCTCCCTTCCTGGGAACCTCTGCACCTCTGACCCTGCGTCACTTCTGCTCTGGATCCTCTTGACTTTGGCCTGGTTTCGGCTGTCTGCACAGAATGACCTAACTGGATCCCAAGCATTAACCTGACAGAGCTCTGAGAAATGGTCCAGACGGGTCTCAAACGTCAGATTCTATTCCCTTGCTTATGCTGTTCCCTCTGCCTGAATGTCTGTTCCACTCACTTCTTCCTATGTGCCCTGAAGCTCTGTCACCCTTCAAAAGCTTCCTCCACCCCAAATCCCACAGACCCTCCTCCCCTTCTGCTGTTTCTCTGGCCTTGCAGCCCCTCTCGTGTGCACCCTGCCTGCCCATAAAAATATTAGTAGCTAACATTGCATCTGGACAGCAACCTATGATAGAGGTGCCATGATAATCCCTTTTGCAGATGGGGGAATGGAGGCTCTGTCTTGTTAACGACTACCCATCCTTTGCCTCTCGGCTTCAGCATCCGTTCGTTGTTCAGAGAGGCTCCTTGCTGTGGGCTGGGCAGAGCACCACTTCTCTTTCTTCAGTGTGTTTGCTGTGGCGTGTTCCACTAGGCCGTGAGTTCCCTATCATATAGGAGCTTAAATGAATGAATGAATGAATGAATGAATGAAATGAATGAGTGAATGACTTTCAGCCCCAGGGAGCATCCCTGTTCTTTTACCCATTCCTCCTCCCTTTCCATCCCTGTGGGAGGAGACTGACCCTCCAGAGGGCATCCTCACACCATGGAGGGATGGTCACAGGGACCCTGCTTAGCCACACCTGCCAGAAGGGAAGGGGAAGTGAGGCTTTGGGTGGGGCTGAAAGCAGGATTTCTTTCTCTTTCTTCTTTGCATGGTTATTAGTGGGTTTTGGTATATGATAAGCATTAATTTGTATATCACCTCTTCTGCATGTATCAGTCTATATTAAGTTGATGGTCACTTAAGTTAGAGCTAATTTATTTTCTCCGCCCCATGATTTGATAAGCTATTATATTGTATATCATTTTTGGGGGCATTCCTTGACGATTTTTTTTTTACAGAAATATACATTTTTACTGCTTTTACATTTCCTGCCTTTATACTGTCACTTTTGATTTCTCCTTTCCACTCAGAGTCCCGATAATATTTCTTACAGGCTGATTTAGTGGTCACACACTCCTTCCATTTTTGTTTGAGAAATTCTTTATCTCTCATTCTATTATGAATGATATCCTTACTGGATAGAGTATATTTGGCCGCAGATTTTTCTCATTCAGCACTTTGAATACATCATGCCATTTCCTTCTGCCTTGCAAAGTTTCTGTTGAAAAATCTCCTGCTAGCCCTGTGGGTTTTCCCTTGGAAGTGAATGACTTGTTTTGCTGCTTTTAAGATTTGTAGCAGTGGGGCACCTGCGTGGCTCAGTCGGTGAAGCATGACTTGATCTTAGCTCAAGTCGTGACCTCGCAGTTTGTGGCTTTAAGCCCTCCAGTGGGCTCTGCACTGACAGCACAGAGAGTGCTTGGGAATCTCTCTCTCTCTCTCTCTCTCTGCCCCTCCCCTGCTTGTGTCTGCGTTCTGTCATGGAAATAAAAAATAAAAAAAAAACAAACAAAAAACAAAACACTAAAAAAAAAAAAAGATGTTAGCAGTATATTTTGCAAATTTCATTACAACATGTCTTGGGTATTGATTTTGATGGTAGTTCTCTGTGACTCCTGGATCTGGATGTCTGTTTTCTTCTCCACATTAGGGAATTTTTCAGTTATTGTGTCTTCAAATCAATTATCTGTCCCCTTCTCTCTGTCTTCTTCTTCTGGGACTCCTATCATATGAATGTTTTTACATTTGACGGAGTCACCGAGTGCCTTAAGTCTATTCTTGCATTGGATAATTCGTCTTTGTTTCTTCAGCTTCACTACGTTCCATTACTTTGTCTTCTAGGTCATTAATTTGTTCCTCTGCTTCTTCCAGCTTGTTGTTCATTTTTACTTCACTCTTCATCTCTGATTCTTCAACTCTTTTTTGTCTGTGGTAAGGGTCTCTTGGATGTCTTCCATTCTTTCCTCAAGTCCAGTGAACATCCTTATGATCATGGTTTTTAAATTCTCCATTAGGCGTGTTATTTACATCTGTCCCATTTACGTCTCTGGCCATGGCCTTATCCTGTCCTTTCATTTGGGATAAATGCCTCTGTCTTTTCATTTTATCTAAGTATCTGCCAGCTTCTGTGTGTTAGAGAAGCCAGTTATGTCACATGCTCCCGAAAGTAATGGACTTAGGAAAAAGACATCATGTAATGCCCAGGGTCTAGCACTTCAGGGAGTGTCACCAGTGTGTGCTGCATGTGTTCTGCTGTTGTGTTCTGGCTATGCTATCCTTCAGGCCAGTCATCTGCAGAGGCTCTCCTTGCCTGGTCTGGTGAGTGTTTGGTCCCTGGCCTGAACATAGCGAGTTTTAACTAGGTGTGCTCTGGTCTGCTTATGAAATGAGACCTGTCACCACCTCTCCTGGAACTGAGGCCAAGGGAAACTCTCTGGTTGGGAGATGTGGTGTGGGCAGGCATTTGTCCTGGTCTTCTGGGGGAGGGGTAGCTGTGCTGGAACTCAAGCAAGAGTGATTGAGAAAGGTAGTTCCACCAGAGTGCAAGGGGGTGGCATTTTGTGTAAGCAAGTTAGGTAACCAGAGTTAGCAATGCACTGCTTCCTGCAGGTGGCTTTATGTTTGTGGTGAGGGGCAGGAGAAGGAGATGGTGCCAGCCAGCGGCTTTGTTCCTACAGACAGGTCTCTCTGAACTTTGCCTCTGAGGGACGTGCTCTGAGAAGAGCAAATAATCTCCCCACTGTGTGCCCCAGGCACTCTTCAGACCACTGTACCCATGCTATATGCTCCCACGTTGTTAGCCTGCCCTCTGTCCAAGAGCAGTGCATACCTCAGGGCACTAAACCAGCTAAACCGGATGCGCTTTAAAACTCCAGACTTTATGCACTGCTGGTTGCAAGAACTCACGAAATGCAGCCCCTCGTTTTCCAAGCCAGTGGGTATGGGGAAATGTTCTCTTTCTGCGTTCCCTTGTGCGTTCCTCTGTCTCACCCTTACCCACATCCTTGACTCCCTCCCCTCTGCAGAAGCCAGGATCTGTTTCTCTTCTAGACGACATTTCTGCATCAAGGACCTTCTTTGATGTGGCCTCTTCTCTCCCTTTTGTTGTGGAGTTTGTTCTGTCAGTCTTCAGGTCGATTTCTGGGGTATTTAGGGTGAGCTGATTGTTATCTAGTTGTATTCGTGGGATGAGGCAAGCCTATAGTCCTCCTACTCCTCTGCGTTCTTCCTGTCTCTAAGATCTTTTTCTAAGATTCCCTTCAATTCCAACAATTCTTACAAGTAAGCAGGAATGCCTCTTTAGAATGTCCCCTCAAGTTAAGGTAGAAGCACAGAGACATACGATTTGAAGCACAATAGTTGAAAAACTAGAAAGAGTCAATTGGATAACCAAAATTGGCCCTTTGATCTGATTTCAATTAAAGGAAATAGGCAGCTTTGAGTATTTTTTAATCCATTGAATACTCAATCTTCATTCTCCTTTCCTCAGTGAGGAAATAAAGAGAATGTCATGGAATAATTTTTCATCTTTTCAGTAGCAAAACAAATGTACTGTCCTTTAGTACTACTTAAATTAAGTGGGCATTCTCCTTTACCTTATTCCAACCTTCTTTGTGTGGGGAGGTAAGACCATTTCATCTTTGTGTTGTCCCACAATGCTTCTCCATATCATACAAGTAGGCTTCAAAAGTTTGTTGTCATTCAAATTACCAATCTACTATTTGTCTCTGATAAATCAACTTAATACTACCTCACTTTGTACAGCTGTATTATTTGAATGATGTAATGTTTATTCCATTAATTATACGCTGAGCTATAAAATATAGCTATGCATATCTTTCTATTTAAGTGAAAGAAGGGGAAACAGGCTACTGTGTTTTCCAAGAATGTAGGATCTGTGCAAGAACAGGATTAACACCAGTGTTACACACAAGAACCAGGTCAGAAGAGGATCTCATTGTGAATTGCAAGATGATGGGTTAGCAAGATTGTTTAATAGGAAAGAGGAATACCCAAAGTTAATCTTTTCCTTCCTAGATGGTGAAAACTATGGATGAGTCTATGCATTATAATGAGATAATAAAACATAATGAAGTAAACGGTAGACTGAGTCAAGAGATCTTATGGCCAAGATTTGATGGAAATGAAAGTGGGCAGCACTGACTGAGACACTAAAAGTTTGCACAGGCGGGGAACCTGGGTGGCTCAGTCAGTTGAGCCTCAACCTCTCAGGTCGTGATCCCAGGGTCATGGGATCAAGACCCCTGTCAGCCTCCACACTAAGTGTGAAGCCTGCTAAAAATTCTCTCTCCTCTCTCCTGTCTCTCTCTCTCTCTCTTTCTCTCCCTACACACCCCCTCTTCCTGCTTGTGCACGCACTAAAAATGTATATAAATATAGATAAATAAATAAATAAAAGTCTGAACACACTAAAGAAAGAGCATTTTATGTTTTTGAGCCTGACTTCACATCGAGTCATGGGGTCAGCAAGGCATAGGCTGGTGAAAGGGTTCTTCAAGAAACAAAAATCTCTATAGGAGCAAAGTTAAGTTCTACTACATTGACTTTTTATTATTACATAAGTGACTGGTAATTTGCAAGATAACTAGGAAAAAGTTTTCATAAAATTTGATATGGTACTGGCATAAGGACAGACATATAGATCAATGTATTGACATTGAGCATCTAAACATAAACTCTCACATTATAGTGAACTGATTTTCTACAAGGGTGCCAGACAATTAAATGGAATAAGACTAGTCTTTGTAACAAATGGTACTGGGACAAATGGATATCCACATGCAAAATAATAAAATAAGACCTCTACCCCATAGCATATATACAAAATTACTTAAAATCTAAGAGCTAAAATGATAAAACTCTTAGAAAAATGCTTACGTGTATATGTTTGTGACTGGATTTGACACTGATTTCTTAGACATGACACCAAAAGGCAAAAGCAGATTAAGTTTACTTCATCAAAATTAAAAACTACTATGCTTCAAATATTACCATCAAGAAAGTGAATAGGCAAGTGACTAAATAGGAGAAAAATACCTGAAAATCCTGTATCTGCTAAGGGATTTGTATGTAGGATATTTAAATAACTCTTCCAATAATGAAAAGACAATCCAATATAAAAACGGGCAAAAGAATGGATTAGTTCTTTAAAGACAATACAGAAATGGATAATAATCACGTTAAAAGGGAGATGTTCGGGGTGCCTGGGTGGCTCAGTCAGTTAAGCTTCTGACTTGGGCTCAGGTCACGATCTCACGGTTCGTGGGTTCGAGCCCCGCATCGGGCTCTGTGCTGACAGCTGGGAGCCTGGAGCCTCTTTCAGATTCTGTGTCTCCCTCTCTCTCTGCCCCTCCCCTGCTTACACTGTCTCTCTCAAAAGTAAAAGAGACACGTTCAACATCATTAGTTATAAGAAAATGCAAACCAAAAACCACAAGATGCCATTTCATAGCCACTAGAATTGCTATCATAAAAGCAACAGATAATGTCAAACATTGGCAAGAATCAGGAAAATGGGAACTCTCAAAAACTGCTGATGAAAATGTAATGTTGCTGCCACTTTGGAAACATTCTGGCAGTTCCTCAAAAGGTTAAACTAGAAAAACAATTGTTCTACACTTATTTGAGAGAGAGTGCACAAGTGGGGTAGAGGAACAGAGGAGAGGAAGGGAGAGAATCCCAAGCAGGCTCCATGCTCAGAGCAGAGCCCAATGTAGGGCTCGATTCCACAACCCTGAGATCATGACCTGAGCTGAAATCAAGAGCCGTCCACTCAACCAGCTGAGCCACCCAGGTGCCTGCCCCTCCTCAAAAGGTTGAAAAAACAAAACAAAAACAAACAAACAAAAAAGGTTTATTTAACAGAGTTACCATATGAACTAGCAACTGTATTTATAGGTATATACCCAAGAAAAATCAAAACATGTTCACATAAAAAGGTGTTCATCACACAAAAAATAACCTCAAAATGGATGAAAGACCTCAATGGAAGACAGGAAGCCATCAAAATCCTCGAGGAGAAAGCAGGCAAAACCCTCTTTGATCTTGCCTACAGCAACTTCTTATTCAAAACGTCTCCAGAAGCAAGGGAAACAAAGGCAAAAATGAACTAGGGGGACTTCATCAAAATAAAAGCTTCTGCACAGTGAAGGAAACAATCAGGAAAACTAAAAGGCAACCGACAGAATGGGAGAAGGTATTTGCAAATGACATATCAGATAAAGGGTTAGTTTCCGATATCTACAAAGAACTTATCAAACTCAACACCCAGAACACAAGTAATCTAGTGAAGTAATGGGCAAAAGACATGAATAGACACTGCTACAAAGAAGACATCCAGATGGGCATAAAAATCAAAACCACACTGAGATACCACCTTGCACCTGTCTCTGTTTTCTAAGAAATTAAGGAAATGAAACAAACAAACAAAAAACTATAATCAGTGGTATGTTTTTATACTGGGTCTGATAGTTCTGTTTTTTCTAGAACAATCCCTGTTACTTCTTTTGATTCCTATCTGCCAGAAAAGTGAACTAAGTCCTAGTTAGTTGGAGAAAATTAACTAATTTTTCATATTTGAGAGGATATTGTATATGGTAGAACATAGTGGCAACCACCAGGATTCTCTTTTTTTTCCTTCTGAGTAAAATAGGATTGTTGCTTGTTTCACACTTTCTGACATCATGATTTCATCTATTCTTTTTAAGCCTTTCTTCAAATGGATATATAGGAATGTAGGAATTTTCCAGGCAAATACCAAGAAAAAGAGTTTCCAAGAAAGATATTCTGTGACATAGCCTTCTGACTGTAACCATGTGTAACACATCAACCCAAATAATAAAAATTTCATATAACGCCATTGTGTTAGAGGCACCCCAACGACACCCAGATTTGATTATTGACCAGAAGAGCTCCCAGACCTCAGCATATAGTTGTACTCATGCCTGTGGTTTGGTATGGGACAGGCTAGAAAGGCCAATCAGCGCAGAGAAAAGGTGCATGGGGTGAAGGCCAGAGAAGACCAAGCGCAGGCTTCCAGGAATCCTTTCTCTATGGAGTTAGCAGGATGTGCTTAATTCCTCCAACATCAAATTAGGACAGCACAAGTAAAATATTGTCTGCCAGTACAAGGCTTATGGATACTCAGTGCCCGAGTTCTCATCAAATGCTAATCACATAGGCATCTTCTCCTTAGCATGTCCCAAAATTCCAGGTTTTCAGAAGGAAATCAAGTGTACGGCCTTAAGCACATTGATTGTACCAGCACTTAGGCAGAGTGAGCCACTTTTAAGCAGCTAGAGAATGGTGGGAACCCTCCTTAAATCCAAGATCCCAGGGAACAACCAAGGGCCAGTCATTCAAGTAGGATGTTCTGAGGGTAGCCATCTTTGGCCTGCTGAATGAATGAAACCTGTTCTTCATAGGAATTATAGCCCTGACATCATTTTTCGTGGTGTCTTCAAATTTTATTTTACTAGCAAGTAATATGATGGTTACCATGGTAGTCCTTTCAGTTTCATCATCCATATGAAGTAGGCGTTTGTACAAAAATTACTAGGGCAATATTAGGTCGTTATAATCTTTTTTTATGTGACTAACTTTTCATTATGATTCTAAGATACGATCAACATAATGATTTTTGATTTAAAATTAGAATAAAATCTCTTAATTATATGGAAAACCCAGGTTTTGTTCCTATAGTGCTAAATCCCTGTTTGTAGTTATAAGATATTTGATCATATTCACCAGTTGTTTTCTTGCCTAAGTATATGAATAACTTTTGTATTTTTGTGTATTGCTTTATGTATTTTCATATACTTCCATATGGGAGAGAGTCTCCATATTGTGTTACTTTGATCTCTATCTTAATTTTTAAGGTGACTGTATCATGCGTTAATATATGCTAAGAGTAGCTTCAATGGATACCGTGTTTTTTTTATTATTGTTGTTTTATACATTTAATAAGCCTTATTTTTCACAGCAGTTTTAAGTTCACAGCAAAATATAATAGAAAGTACAGAGAGTCTCCATATCCATACCATGCTCCCATACACACCTAGCCTCCCATTGTTGTCAACATCTTGCACGACAGTGGTCCATTTTAGTAGTATATTTTTTTCAATTCCTTTGTTTAATTTTTAGCGAGAGAGCATGCATGTGTGTGAGCAGCAAAGGGGCAGAGAGAGAGGGGAGAAAGAATCCTGTGTTGTCAGCACAGAGCCTGATGCAGGACTTGATCCAATGAACTGTGACATCATGAGCTCAGGTCATGCTCAGCTCACATGTCAGGTTCAGCTCACATCCAGACTTGGATGCTGAACCAAATGAGCCACCCAGGCACCGTGAGAACTGTGATGCATTTTATATGGACACTAACTCATCATTTTCAGGCCAAGTCTCTAATTTGCATTAGCGTTCAGCCTTGGTGTTATACATTCTGAGTTTTCACAAATGTGTAATGATGTAAATCCACCTTTGTGGTATCGTGTGAAAGAGTTTCACTGCCTTAAAAGTCCTCTGTGCTGTGCCCATTTCTCCCTACATTCACCCCATCCCTTACCTCCATAGTCTTGCTCTTTCCAGAGTGTCATATAGTAAGAATCATGCAGTGGATATCTTTGAATGTTTAGAACATTAAATTTTCCCGGTAATTGAATGTAGGCATTCAAGATATTCTTTGCCCTTTGTTTTGTTTAGTTGCTCATCAGTAGAGGATCTGATGACCTCTGCTTTCCATGAAAAAAACATGATTTCTCTAGATGTGTGTCACCTAATGGGGAGGGTTGAGAAAAATGACATCATGAACCACTACACAGCACTCACATTAGGATCATCCTCCTCTGTGATATGCGGTGGGTCTAGTTAGACTCTCTAGAAATGGAAGGAGACAGTCTCAAGAGGTTAGGACTTTATCAAACTGGAATGCCAAATCCTTCTTACTTACCTTGCCATTGGAAATAAGGCCAGGGAAAGTCTGTTCGCTATGGTTTGGCCATGAAGCAAAGTACAATAGCTATAGAGCTCTAGCTCTATAGAGCCCACTTTGTAAGGGGGTGTTACATCCTAAATCTGAACAGTCTCTACTGAAGGGCTGGGGAAGTTCTGCCGTGTGACTGCAAAGTAAACATACTCTCTTTTAACTCCTCTCATAGTGGAGGTCCAGAAAAATCATGCTCGTTTCAGTTTGACATTTTCAGCTTATGATCATCATTCTCCTAATGATACCATTTTCCTCCAGTGTCATAGAGTCAATCAGTGATGGTCATTGTAAACATCAGCTCACCTGTAGGTGTCAAATTCCGATGAAACCTATTCTTGCTTTGGTCAATATAGAGGAGAAAGTAAAATTTCTTAGTGCTTTAAGCCGACCAATGGTATAATTACCATTCAGTGTAGTGTGGTTTCCAGGTGTGGTCCCAAAGCAATACTTTTTGACAAATCACAAGCCGTACACTTGTAATTTCCTCTATTTTTCAATTGTTGATTTAACATGTATTTTGCTTTCTTCTTTAGGAGCAGATAAGAATGCTGAGGAAGACTCTATATCCAGCTAGGATTTTTATGGATTTGTAAAAATTACATTTGTTGGGGCACCTGGGGGCTCAGTCAGTTAAGGGTGTGACTCTTGATTTCAACTCACGTTTGTGAGTTCAAGCCCCATGTCCGGTTTTGCACTGACAGCCTACTTGAGATATCATTCCCTCCTTCTATGTGCGCTCACTCTCAAAGTATAAAGGAATGAAATGAAATGAAACAGAAAATTAAAGGAAAGGAAAGGAAAGGAATGAACTGAAAATTACGTGTTTCCTAAGGGAACGCAGAGAACAAAAGCAGTTATTGAGTGTTCTACCCTGCTCTAGACACTATATCCTATGCACAACATCTGTTAAGTTATACACTCATTGCATAGCTTTGCAAAGTATCTGTGTTATTGTAGCCTACTTTTTATTACTTTGGCAACTGTGGTTCAGGGAGGTTGATTACCCGCCCCATGGTTCCATAGTTAATGAGTAACGAGGGGTTTGCCGTCAGCTTGTGTAGCTTCCACATCCATTCTCTGGTTCCTCAGCAGCACTAAGATGAAGATACAGATCCTAGGGCAGATCAACTCAGAATGTCAAAGCTAATGATGTTGGAACTCTAATTTAGGGTTTTCTTAAGAACTAAGTCCAAGCATTTGGCCTTATATATTTGACCAGTAGTGCTAACAAAAGTAATTAGTGCAGTGGTACAATTCCCTTGTTTTTACCATCAGAGATTTTAGGGTGGATGTCAGCTATGGCCATGGTGTCACGGCTTTTACATAATAAGCAAGATCAAGTCAGGCATATCCTTAGATGTCGTGATATCTCCTCTTCTTGAGACAAATGAGTTTTCTGTAAAGGAAAGATACCTAGTTGTAGACCATGTTAGTTAATTAAATTCAGCCTCTATTTCGAGGATATTGGTATATGATTCTCTGTTGCCTAAGTTCCCAGGCTGGTTTCTCTTTGGGCTAGTATGCTTAACCAGTTCTAGGAAGCTTTTTCTTTTTTTGGAGATTTTTCCCCATGATTTTTCTATACTGTATTTTTGCCCTTTTACTTTCTTCTCTGGTTTTATTGGTATTTTTTCCATTAATTTTTCCAATTGTGCCAGCTAAGGTCTCTCCATTTTTCCAGAGGCCAAATCAAAAGCACTTAGAATCTCAAGATTTAGTGAACCTCAGAGATTAATTCATCACAATACCCTCTGGTACTTCAACCTATGTTTAACCTCCTTGTCCAATGGTTGTACCCATGGAGAATTTGAAACTCAAAAGAGATTGAAGTGACCTAGTTGGATATGATAAGTGACAGAAATGAGATTTAAATTTGGGTTCTTTTCTTTTTTCTTTACTTCCTTTCTTTCTTTGTTTTTTTGTCTTCATCTTGCAGGCAAATGTTTTAATAATAGAAAGCTGGGAAGTGGGTCCAATGAATACAATGACGGAGGGTAAGAATCGAATTAGCAGAGGAGACCAGGTTTCAATATGAACAACACTGAGTTGGATAGGAATAAGAGTTTTAGAAAAGATGTCAGAATATGGGGGTTCATGCCAAGTGAGATAAAGGTGAATGACAGGAATGAAGGACCTAGGATTAGGGGAGATGTTTAGAATGGCATATTCAAATAGAGTGTTCAAGAGTGTCCTGACCAGGTTTCTGCTTTTGTGTGTGTTGGTTTCATTAAAGGTGCGAGCATACCTCAGATTTTCTGATGAGAGAGATTAAAAATCATTTAAGCTGCTGGGAAGAGTCTGTTTACAGCAAATAGAAATATGGTATCCCATACTTCGACCCCAACTGAGGGAGGATGGCTTAGATCCTCTGAAGGAATTGGGGGTGGGGGGTGGAGATTCTGAACTACAGAGATTTATGGCCCAAGGCAAGCTGTCTCCTCACTCCACCTCTTTTCCTAAATCTGTGATGCCCTTCCCATGTACCTGTAGGGCTGGGGAGGGCTAGGATTGACTTGTCAAACCAGTAAGGGAGCTTCATCTGGATAGGTGATAACATGCCTATGTTGAGGTGACTGTGTGGATGACTGAGACTCCCAATTATCTTATTCTCCAGGAGCAGGACATGGCTCCTACCCTCGGTCATTTAAGCCCATCCTTGTTGTAGGAGTCTGTGCCTTCATAGGCTAAAGATTGAAAGGTTGGGGAATGCCACAGAACCGTGGTGAAGAGTGATGTAGGAGTGGGAGCTCATAGGGAAAAAAATATTCAGGCAGTGTATAAAGAAATAGAGGCACAACTACCAGGACCATTTTGATCGCAGTCTCTCTCCTTGGGTAGCTGAATGCCCCTGAAGGCTTGGAAGGTCTTGCTAGTTATTATGGACCTAAATAAGGCAAGACCAGTGTAGGAACAAAGTTGGCCTTGGGAACTTTTCATCTTTTAATCTCTAGTTAGTACTACCACTCATAACATAGAAACCTTAACTTGGATATATTTACTTAAACGGAGGTCTACGTGACACACAATGTAATATGTGATGCAACAACTCTGGATGTTCCATCATGCTCGCCATAAGCGTAGCTCCCATCTGTTAATGTATGATGCTATTACGATACCACTGACTAGATTCCCTATGCTGTACCTTTGAGCCTTGTGATTTATTCATTCTATAACTCGAACCATGAACTTCCCTCTCCCCTTCACCCATTTTGTCCATCCCCCCACCTCCCCTCCCTTCTGGCAAGAGTCAAATCTCTGCATTTATGGGTCTGTTTCTGCTTTTTCTCTGTTTGTTAATTTGTTCCCCTTTTTAGATTCTACACAGAAATGAAACCATATAGGATTTGTCTTTCTCTGTCTGACTTATTTCACTTAGCCTCCTACCGTCTATGTATATCCATGATATTTCAGATGGCACGATCTCATTCTGTTTTATAGCGGCATAATATTCCATTGTGTGTGTGTGTATGTGTGTGTGTGTGTGTGTGTGTGTGTGTGGTCTTTTCATGTGTTGGTGGACACTTGGGTTGCTTCCATATCTTGCCTATTGTAAATAATGCTATAATAAAGATAGGGGTGCATATATCTTTTCAAATTAGTATTTCCATTTCCCTTGGGTAAATAAATACCCAGTAGTGGAATTACTGGATCCTATGGTATTTGTACTTTTAATTTGTTGAGGCCCTTCCTTACTGGCTTTCATTGTGGCGATACCAATTTACATCCCATGACCAGTGCACATGGGTTTTTTTTTTTCCACACCCTAAGCAACCCTTGTTGTTTCCTGTGTGTTGAAACTGAGCCATTCTGACAGATGTGAGGTGAGAAGTCATTCTGGTAACGTTTATAGATATAATTTTCAACCATTTCAGAGAATTCCCTGCCTGTCACACTTGGTTATGGAAACTGAGACTGGGTCTTTCCTGGAGATTTCACAGGTTAGGAGAGGTGGAGGCAAAATAGAGAACTTAAAGTTTTTTTTTTTTTCAATATATGAAGTTTGTTGTCATATTGGTTTCCATCCAACACGCAGTGCTCATCCCAAAAGGTACCCACCTCAATACTCATCACCCACCCTCCCTTCCCTCCCACCCCCATCGATGCTCAGTTTGTTCTCAGTTTTTAAGAGTCTCTTATGAGTTGGCTATCTTCCACTCTATCCTCTTTTTTTCCCTTCCCTTCCCCCATGGGTTTCTGTTAAGTTTCTCAGGATCCACATAATAGTGAAACCGTATGTTATCTGTCTTTCTCTGTATGGTTATTTCACTTAGCATAACACTCTCCAGTTCCATCCATGTTGCTACAAAGGGCCATATGTCATTCTTTCTCATTTCCACATAGTACTCCATTGTGTATATAAAGCACAATTTCTTTAACAGGGTCCAAATGTTGAAAGACCTATACTCTGAAAACCGTAAAACACTTATGAAAGAAATTGAAAGTGACAGAAAGAGAAAGACATACAATGCTCATAGATGGGAAAAATACATATTTTTAAGTGTCTACACTACCCAAAGCAATCTACAGGTGTAATGCAAGCCCTGTCAACATACCAACAGCATTTGCCACAGAGGTAGACAAACAATCCTAAAGGTTGTATAGAACCACAATAGACCTTGAATGGCCAAAGCAATATTGAAAATGAGGACCTGGAGGTATCACAATCTCAGCTTTCAAGTTTATTTCAAAGCTGTAGTAATCCAAACAGTATGGTGGGTACTGGCGTAAAAAATAGCCACATAGCTCAATGGAATAGAACCAAAAAGCCAGAATTAAATCCACCACTGTATGGTCAGTTCATCTTCCACAAACAGGAAAGAGTATCCAGTGAGGAAAAGGCAGTCTCTTCACCAAATGATGTTGGGAAAAACGGACAAGCCACATGCCAAAGAATGAACCTGGACCAATTTCTTTACCATAACAGAAATAAAGTCAAAATGAATTAAATACCTAAGTGTGAGACCTGAAACCATAAAAAATCCTTGAAGAGAGCACAGACCGTCATTTCTGTGGCTTTGGCTGTAGCAAAATTTTACTAGTTATGTCTCCTGAGCCAAGGGAAATAAAGCAAGAATAAACTATGGGGACTACATGAACCCACAAATGTTTTGCACAGTGAAGGAAACCGTCAAAAGTAAAAGGCAAGCTCTGGGATAGGAGAACATATTTGAAAATGTTTTGCAAATCCAGTAAAGTGTTAGCATCCAGAATATATAAAAAATTGATACAAGTCAACATCCCCTCCCACCAAAAAAGCCCAGTTCAAAATGAGCAGAAGACATAACCAGACATTTTTCCAAAGACAACATACAGATGGTCAACAGACACATGAAAAGATGCTCCCCAAAACTACAACGAGATACCACGTCACACCTGTCAGAATGGCTATATTCCAAGACACAAGAAGCAAGTGTTTGCGAGGATGTGGAGACAAAGGAAACCTCTTGCACTGTTGGTGGAAATGCAAATGCGTGCGGCCCCTGTGGAAAACAGTATGCAGGTTCCTCAAAAAATTAAAAACAGAACTCTCCTATGATACAGTAATTGCACTACTGGATACTACCCAAGAGAATACAAAAACAAGAATTCCATGGGACACACGCATCCCTGTGTTTACTGCAGCATTATTTCCAATAGCCAGCGCAAGTGTCCATTGACAAATGAGTGAACGAAGATGTCCTGCATGTATGTATGTGTGTTTGTATGCGTAATCCATACACACACACACACACACACACACACACACACACACACACACACTGGAATATTACTCAACCATGAAACAATGAAATCTTACCATTTGCAATCACCTGGATGGAGCCCGAGAGTAGTATGGTAAGCAAATTCAGGGAAAGAGAAATACCATATGATTTTACTCATTTAGCACTTAAGAAACAACAATTGAGCATAGGGAGAAAAAAAAGGGAGATACAAACCAAGAAATAGGCAATTAACTGCAGAGAATAAACAGATGGTTCCCAGAGAGGAGGCGAGTGGTGGGAGTGGTGAAAGAGGTGATGGGGATCGAGGAGTTGCCTTGTCATGATGAGCACGGGGTGAGTATGGAGTTGGTGAATCACTATATTAATAAACTAAAATAACCATGGATGTTACTATTACTGGAATTAAAATAAAACTTAATGAAAAAACCAGAGGCCAACTTTTAATTATACCAAGAAACTTTGTTTAATAAACAGATAGCTGAACTTTCACTTAATGTTTTAAATTTTGTTTTTATATAAATGAACATGTGTTTGTTGTATATTTTTGCTCTAAAGGCTTTCCCACAAACCTGGTCCTGATGATTCATGGTCTACATCAGCTAGCCAAGACTTAGATTTTGGTACCAAGGTAAAGTACCCTCATGTGAAACTCACTTTCCTGCTCTGAATTTAGTTTTCTCCCTTATTTACTCTGAAAATTTAAGAGGAGACTGTGTATCATCATTTTATGTGTGTCATGGAAAGTTAGCAAGAACAAACCTCTTTACACATACATGATGCGTTGAATGTTTTGTTTTATTTTGTTTTACTTTGGTAAATCCTAGAGATGGAGGCTGATAAAAGAATGGGCTGGAAAATATATAATGACGGTCAAATTATATTGGGAAAAGCTTTCCCATAATGGAGGAAATATGACATTTGGTTAAGGATAAGGATTCTTACTGTGATAGTAACATGACTGATAATACTCATGCCTAAATGAAATCTTATTGGATCCAAGTATCTATTGTAGGTTGCCCCCGCCCCGGGCAAGTTTTATTTTGGTAAGATACAGGATTTTCCTTTGGCTCTATCCTTTGTTCTACATTTAGACTAAAATAATATTAGAAAATGTAGAAAGTTAGATGTTTACATTATTTCTCAACATTTACCTCACAAAGGTGTTTCCCTGTAGTTTTGAAATAACTCCACGAAGAGTAAGTTAAAATTGTGCATCTCCCTGCAGGATACGTATTTTGCTGAAAAGAGTAGCTCTATGAGCAGAGGCTCTTCATAGCCAAGTTGTCAAATTTCTAATTTCAGAAGTCTTTCATATTCTAGCTTTTAAAAATATCTCCTCCTAGTCCTTGTGTCAGATTCTAAAATTTAAAGTTTCAGACATCTGATATTTATTTAAATATTCATTTCAAAACCCCTAAATCATTATAAGCTACTGGAGGTTAGGAAACCTACTTGTTTGACTTCTGGAGCTCCTAGAATAAAGTCTTGCTTGGAAGAAGCAATGTCATAGTTTTTGAATGTGAACAAATGAGTAGGGAAATGGAATTCCGTAGAATGGAGTTTGAAAAGCAATGAAATACGCATGATATATCACAGTTAAATATGTGAATTTAAAAAGTCAGGCTTCAGTTTATATTCCGTTTTAGTGTTTAATACGTATAAACGCAAGTGAATTCTATTGAGGAAATCAAGAGTTACATATGAAAGAAGGTTACAGTTTATTTTTAGTATCCTCCCATTGTGAGCTTCGAATTGCAGAGAAAAAGTCCTCAGCCTTTGTTTGTGTAACCCCAACTGTGTCCCATTACATACATCCTTTGAAGGTTCACATTTCTTCCTAGAATTCTCATTCCCAATTCTTTTTCCATAGTGAAAGTTGATGTGTTAAGAACCTCTCTTTTTCTGTTCTTTTGTTAGTCTAGTAATAATTTATAGCTTTTCGGAAGGGATAGATGCCAGTAATTAAACATTTTTTATAGTGAAAAAACTTAAATTCTTTATTACAGTATTTGTAAGCAGATAACTCTAGAGTGATAAAAGTCAGTATTATTAGAGACATACTGTGAATCGAAGCCTCTGTTTTACGTATAGTGTTTATATATATATATATATATATATATATATATATATATAACCTTTAAAAGGTTTAAAAAAGACTATTGCTCATAGTATATTCCCAATCCTACTTATGTACCCGTTAAAAAGTGTATGTTGTTTCCACTTACCTTATTTTGCTCACATTTCTCCTTTTCTTCCTTGTCTTAAGCTCATGCTTGATTGATTGCTCATGTTCTGTTTTTTTTTCCTTTTTCCTCTTCTTCCCCCATGCTTTTTAAGGTATTTTTGATGTTTTTAAAGTTTATTTATTTTGGAGGGAGAGAGAGAGAGACAGAGTGCAAGCAGGTTAGGGGCAGAGACAGAGGGAGGCACAGAATCCAAAGCAGGCTCCAGGCTCCCAGCTGTCAACACAGAGCTCAATATGGGTCTCAAACCCACAAACCATGAGGTCATGACTCATGAGCTGAAGTTGGACACTGAACTGACTGAGCCACCTATGTGTTCCCCCCACCATGCTTTTTTTTTCATGGTTTACTCCTACAATAATGTTTCCTTGCAAAAAACATTTCTTTAGTGTCCTTTTAGTACATCACTTTCTGTCAACTCTGTTGTCAACATATTGGTTATGGAATTCTACTGTCTGTGTGTGGTTTCATCCATGACTTATTCCCCACAAGGTTTATTATTCTTTTTTCCTCTTTCTTGGAAGGAGCTGAGCTAAATGTTTTTGTAATGTTTGTATTTCTCCTGGAAAGGGAGGGAGAGAGAGAGAGAATGAGCAAGTGCTAGTAGGGAGGGGCAGACAGAGAGGGAAGGAGGGAATCTCAAGCAGGTACTGCACTGTCAGCACAGAGTCTGCTGTGTGGCTTGAACCCCACTAACAGTGAGTTCATGACCTCAGCTGAAATCAAAAGTGGATCACCTAACTGACTGAGCCACCCAGGCATCCCAGAAGGAGCTACATTTGAACAGTCATATTTTTTTAGTGTTTTGAGAAACAGAAGCAACTTAAACTGTTTGCAATTCCAACTTACCGACATAAGATACCACTGAAGAGTAAGTTTGTATATTTACTCTTACAAGAGATACTTCATGCCAGTCTAAATCATGCAAACACCTCACAAGATAACATATTTAAATTTCTTAGTGTTAGTTTTTTCAACATGCTTTCAATTACCTAGGGTTCAATGTTTATCTGAGATTACTTTGGTAAAGCATTTACCTGATATTAATCAGTTACAGGTATGGCGAGTAACATTTTGAGACTACCTATGAGATCTCTTGTAATTCTCACCACATGAAAAAATGGAGACTGGTAATAAATAGTAAATGGCATAACTGAGATATGAATCTACATTTGAATGATTCCAAAGCCTGTGTTCCTTGTGTAATGGTGCTCATTTGGTAATGGTGAATATTACAATTATTTTATTGAATTGGATTCTTATAATCCTTAAAGCTATTAATTCTATTCTAGAATGTCCCGAAACCATGCATAGCAAAACTCCTGCATTCTTCTTGGCAATTCATGAAAAACGGTAAGCTATTGGAAGACTTGTATTATTCACTAATTCTTGTCCATTCTTGTGTTATTCACTCATTTGAAGTTACAGATATTTTCATGTCCTCTTTACTTTGTTTTCTACTAAGTGAAACCAAAACGTGGCACTGTGAAACCAGAAGGTGGAACCTTATCTGAGGACAACAATCCTGATTCTCAAAATTAAGATGTGGCTGAAACTCTTTCCAAAACACCAGCCCGAGTTTATGGTGATCATCTTCCTGTATTACCATCATCTAAATCTCTTCTGAAACCTTCTCTCAAGACGGTAGCTGTCCTTGGTCTTGCAAAGGTAAGTTGTTTTGTTTTATACTGCCCCCACCCCATACCATCCTCTTGCTCTTTATAATGATGAGAAGGATCTTAGGAAGAAACGGAAGTCCTCAAGATCATAATAGAAATCAGTGTAATGATAACAGAGAGGAAGGTACAGGATTGAAATTTATAAAGTTTGGTGGGAGTAGACAATTCTCGGGTATGCCTTTATGGAAGCAAAGAAGGAGAAAGCAGCTGGAAAGAATAGCTCGATGCATATGAAGATGAGGAGGGGGGTGAAGGGGAAGAATTCATTTTAGAAGGGCGAGTTGAACTTAAAGTATGAAGAGTTGAGAGAAAGTATCATAAAATCACAGCAGCAATAGTGGGATTAAGGCAGAGCAGATGCTCTTTAAATTATAAAATGTGGGAGGGAATATTTTAAGTGCAAATTAAGAAAAAAAAAAGCCAGGTAACAAAAAAATATGCTTAGACTCTTCTGAATGACTTACAGCTGATTTCTGTTAAGAACTGGAAGAAATTTTTGCCCTTACATTTCAGTTTAATAAAGGTGATATCCTAGATTTAGTTTAGCAAAACCTGTGTTTCTAAGGAATGCAAAGTGAAATCTGTTTTAGGCCATACCAGGTTGATTGCGAATTTTCACTTTTTGGCTATTGTCTTTTTGGGGTTTCTAAGCTAACTTACTGTGTGGTATAATCTTGGTATATTTTAGGTCTTTTTGAGTAGAAAGAGAGGAAATAAACATTTATTCTTTTCATTAAATAAAATTTCTGGTGATGTAAATAAGGTTCTTTATCCGTGAAATGAAAAACTAAATTTGAAGCTGCAACACTGAATTTGTGTTTTTTTTTGTTTTTTAGCTTATTTATTTATTTTGAGAGAGAGAGCAAGCAGGGTAGGGACAGGGAGAGAGGGGAGAGACAAAGATAATCCCAAACAGGCTCTTCATTGTCAGCACAGAGCTGGACCCATAGCTCAGACTCACAAACCGGTTTGTGAGATGATGACCTGAGCCCAAATCAAGATGCTTAACTGCCTGAGACACCCAGGTGCCACTTAAGCTGCCACACTCTGAAAGAAAAAAATATATATAAAATAGTATTTCTGCATTCTGAATTATCTTCTTTTAATTTTAAGTTTTCAACTGTTTATATATTTTGAGAGAGAGAGAGAGACAGAGATTGAGACAGAGGCAGAGAGAGAGAGAGAGAGAGAGAATCCTAAGCAGGCTCTGTGCTGCTAGTGTCAAACCTGAAACAGAGCTTGAATAACCTGAGCCAAAATCAAGTTGGACGCTTAACCAGCTGAGCCACCCAGGTGCCACTCTTGTTTTAATAGTATCTGCATAGAATAGACACATGCACACATACCAAATGAATGAACTCAACATGTATAAATTTTTGTCTAATATGAACTCTTTGTCATGACAGAATCATAAGGCAGGAAATGTTTCCAAGAGTGTATGCAATATTCTTTGTAGGAGATGATTTTTACTTTTTTGAATATTTCCGACAATAGATACATTTTTAAAACAATATTTATTTATTTTTGAGAGAGATAGAGCATGAGCGGGGGAAGGGCAGAGAGAGAGGGAGACACAGAATCTGACGCAGGCTTCAGGCTCTGAGCTGTCAGCACAGAGCCTGACATGCGGGGATCGAGCTCAGGAACCATGAGATCGTGACCTGAGCCGAAGTCGGATGCTTAGCCGACTGAGTCCCCGTGGCACCCCAAGATATATTTTATATTATTCAGGGGAAACTTTAGTATTCATAGTTTTTCAATTTAGCATGTAAATTCTTTCATGTGTAAAACTGAGAAAGACTGCTGAGTTGATTTTTTTTAGTCCCTTTCTTATTTCCTCCTGGGAATGTTCAGTCCTGGTTGATAATCACACATGTATTTGAAGACTTTAAAATCTTCAAATTGGTTGATCATAAACATATTAGTTGCTTAATGCTAGATTCCTTCTCGGGTCCTTAACTACCTTCCAATATGGTGTAGATAGGAAATTAGAGCTCTTCATATGCTGTTCCCAGTGGAATAATAAAACTATATGAAATTTTAAATCGGTTTTTATATTTTTATTAGACTTCATGGTAGTTCTGGAAAATGGCTCAAAATTCTGTAATCCTGTATTTCTCTTCTATACTTTAAATCTTGTGCCTTAAGATTAACTTTTTCATTTGTTTTACTATTTTTTTAATGTTGATTCTTGAGAGAGAGTGAGGGAGCATATGAATCGCAAGCCGACTCCATGCTTCGTGTGGACCTGACGCAGGGGTTGATCCCACGGCCTTGGGATCATGACTCGAGCTGAAACTAAGAGTTGGATGCCCAACTGACTGAGACACCAAGGGGTCCCAAGATTAATTGTTAAAAGCAGTATTCATATAAAATCCTGAATTAGTGTTTCACAGTTAAAATATTTTATTACTCTTAATGCCATTCATTACAGAAATGACTATTTGTCTATATTAGTAAAAGCATATTTTACATCCTTAAAACTACTGTTGAAATATAGAGTTGAAATCTTGAATCTCATGTTTTTCCACCCTGCTTTTGTTATTGTATTATTTTTACTCCTTAAGAATATTTTTAGTGTTTGTTTATTTTTGAGAGAGAGAAAGTGAGGGAGAAAGGGAAGGGTAGGGAGAGGGGGACAGAGGATCCAAAGCAGGCTCTGTGCTGACAGCAGAGAGCCTGATGCGGGGCTCGAACTCATGAACCAAGAGCTCATGACGTGAGCCAAATTCAGAGACTCAACTGACTGAGCCACCCAGGTGCCCCTCCCCTGATTTCATTATTATTCTTTATTTATTCTTTATTTTTATTATTTGACAATTTAGTGTCCAGTTAGGGAATATATAGTGTGTACAGTGTAGTTTTGGCTTCGGGAGTAGATTCCCGTGATTCATCACTTCCGGATAATCCCAGGGCTCATTCCAGCATGTGCCCTCCTCAATGCCCACCATCCCTTTTTTCCACCCCTTTAACTCCCCATCCCCATCAACCCTCAGCTTGTTCTGTCTTTTAAGAGCGTCATATGGTTTGCCTCCCTCTAGGTATTTGTAACTATTTTTTCTTTCCCTTCCCCTATGGTCTTGTGTGAAGTTTTCAAATTCCACATATGAGTGAAAACATATGATATCTTTCTCTTGACTGACTTATTTCACTTAGCATCATACCTTCCAGTTGCTTCCACAGTGTTGCAAATGGCAAGATTCCATTCTTTTTCATGGCCGAGTCGTATTATTCCATTGTATATAGACCACCACCTCTTCTTTAGCCATTCATGAGTTGATGGACATTTAGGCTCTTTCCATAATGTGGCAATTGTTGATAGAACTGCTATCAACTCTGGGGTACATGTGCCCTTACAAATCAGCACTCCTGTATCCTTTGGAAAATTCCTAATAGTGCTGTTGCTGGGTTGTAGGGTAATTGTATTTTTAATTTTTTTGAGGAACCTCCACACTGTTTTCCAGAGCGGCTGCACCAGTTTGCATTGCCACCAACAGTGCAAGAGGGTCCCCGTTTCACCACATCCTCGCCAACATCTGTTATTTCCAGAGTTGTGAATGTCACCACCACACTCTGACCCACTGAGGTGGTATCCCAGTGGGGTTTGATTTGTATTTCCTGGATGATGCGTGATGTTGAGCATCTTTGCATGTGTCCGTTGGTCATCTGGATGCCTCCTTTGAAAAGTGTCTATTCACGTCCTCTGCCCCTTTCTTCACTTACTTGGTTTTCAGGTGTTGAGTTTGGCAAGTTCTTTATAGACTTTTTTATCCTAACCCTGTATGTGATATGCCATTTGCAAATACATATCTTCTCCCATTCCGTCGGTTGCCTTTAATGTTTGTTGATTGTTGCCTTTGCTGTGTGGCAGCTTAGTATCTTGATGAGGTCCCAAAAGTTCACTTTTGCTTTTATTTCCCTTGCCTCTGAAAGTAAGTAAGTAATTTGAGCCTTTGGCTCAAGTAAGTAATTGCTGCAGCAGAGGTCAGAGAGGTTGTTGCCTGTTTTCTCCTCTAGGATTTTGATGGTTTCCTGTCTCCCGGTTAGCTTTTTCATGCATTGGAGTTTATGTTTGTGTAAGGTGTAAGAAAGTGGTCCAGGTTCACTCTTGTGCATGTTGCTGTCCAGTTCTCCCAGCACCATTAGCTAAAGAGACTGTCTTTTTTGCATTGGCTACTCTTTCCTGCTTTGTTGGAGCTTAGTTCACCACACATCTGTGGGCCCATTTCTGGGTTCTCTATTCTATTCCATTGGCCTCTGTGCCTGTTTGGAGCTAATACCGTGCGTTTGAGGAGTCCAGCTTTGTAGTTCAGGCTAAAGTGCGGGATTGTGATGCCTCCCCCACTCTGGTTTTCTTTTTCAACCTTATTTTGGTTGTTCTCGGTCTTTTGTGGTTCTCTCCAAAGTTTAGGATTGTTTGTTCTAGTTCTGTGAAGAATGTTGCTGTTATTTTGTTTGGGATTGCATTGAATGTACAGATTGCTTTGGGTAGTATTGACATTTTAACAATGATTGTTCTTGCAACCCATGAGCATGGAATACTTTCCAGGTTCTTTGTGTGTTCTTCAGTTTCTTTCATAAGTTGTCTATAGTTTTCAGCATACAGATCTTTTACCTCTTTGGTTAGGTTTAATGCTATGTATTTTATGGTTTGGTGCAGTGATAAATGGGATCGATTCCTTGATATCTCTTTCTAATGCTTCATGATTGGTGTATAAACATGCAACCGATTTGGGTGCATTGATTTTTTTATCCTGCAGCTTTGCTGAATACATGTATCCATTCTAGCAGGTTTTTTTTGGTGGAGGCTTTCAGGATGTCCACATAGAGTATCGTGTCATCTGCAAACTGTGAAAGTTTGACCTCTTTGCCAACTTGGATGCCTTTTATTTCATTTTGTTGTGTGATGTCTAATGCTAGGATTTCCAACACCATATTAAACAACAGTGGTGAGAGTAGAAATCCCTTCGTGTTCCTGATCTCAGGGGAAAAGTTCTCAGTGTTTCTCCACGGAGGAGGCTATTAGCTGTGGGCCATTCATATGTGGCTTTTAGGGATTGAAGGTCTATTCCTTCTATCTGACTTTCTTGAGGGTTGTATTAAGAAAGGGTGCTGTATTTTGTCAAATGCTTTTTCTGCATCTATTGACAGGATCATATGGTTCTTATCTTTTCTTCTCTTGATGGGATGTGTCATGTTGATTGATTTGTGAATATTGAACCAGCCCTGCCGCCCAGGAATGAATCGCACTTGATCCTGGTGAATCATTCTCTTAATATACCGTTGCATTACGTTTGCTAGTATCTTGTTGAGAAGAAGAAGAAGGATTAACTCTGCTTTAAATGTCTGGTAGGATTCCCTTGGGAAGCCATCCTGCCCAGGACTCTTATTTGTTGGGAGATTTTTAATAACTGATTGAATGTCTTCACGGGTTATGGGTCTCTTCATGTTTTCTATTTCTTCCCGTTTGGCTTTTGGTAGTGTGTGCGTGTCTAGGAATTTGTCCATGTTTTCCAGGTTGTCCAGGTTGTTGGCATATACTTTTTCATAGTATCCTCGGATTCTTGTTGTATTTCTGTGGGGTTGGTTGTGATCTCTCGTCTTTCATTTGTGATTTTATCTGTTTGGGCCTGTCTTTCTTCTCTTTGAGAAGTGTGGCTAGGGTGTTATCAATTTTGCTTATTTAAAAAAAAAAAACATCTCTTAGATTCATTGATGTGTGAAACCTTGTTTTTGGATTCTATAAGATTTATTTCTGCTCTACTCTTTTTTGTTTCCCTTCTTCTGCTGACGTTGGGCTTTCTTTGCTGCTGTGTTTCTAGTTTGTTTAGGAGTGAAGTTAGTTTCTGTATTTGGGACCATCCTTACTTCTGTAGATGGACCTGGATTACAATGTATTTTCCTCTAAGGACTGCCGTTGCTGCATCCCAAAGGGTTTGGTTTGCGTGTTTTCATTTTCATTTGCTTCCATATGGTTTTTAATTTCTTCTTTAATCGCCTGGTGGACCCATTCTTTCTTGAGTAGGAAGTTCTGTAACCTCCATGCATTTGGAGGCTTTCCAATTTTTGTTCTTGTGGTTGATTCCAAGTGTCTGAGTGTTGTGATCTGAAAATATGCATGGTATGATCTCAGTCCTTTTATATTTGTGGAGGGCTGTTTTGTGACCCAGGATGTGATCTATATTGGAGAATGTTCTATGTGTACTTAAGAAGAATGTGCATTCTAATGCTGTTGGATGAAAAGATCTCAATATATCGGTGTTGATATCCATGTATATAAAGGTATATATTAAGGCCAATATATATCTATGTGTATCTGAATACGTCTGGTCCAATGACACATTGGATCTGTGTTTCCTTACCGATTTTCTGCCTTGATGATGCGCCTATTGCCATGAGTGGCATCTTAAAGTCATCTACAATCATGGTATTTGTATGTATACATTTATTCATGTTTGTGATTAATCGATTCATATATGTGGGCCTTTCACTTTGGGGACATAAACATTTGCAATTGTTAGCTCCTCTTGATGGATAGACCCCTAAATTATGATATAATGCCCTTCTGAATCTGTTACTACAGTCTTTGGTTTAAAATCTAGTCTGTCTGATGGAAGTATGGCGAGGTCAGCTTTCTTTTGACTTCTAGTAGCATGATAGGTGGTTCCCCATACCTTCACTTTGAATCTGGAGGTGTCCTGGGGTCTAAAATCAGTGTCTTGTTGACAGCATATAGATGGATCTTGTTGTTTGGTTTTGTTTTGTGTTTTACCCATTCTGATTCCCTGTGTCTTTTGATTGGGGCATTGAATCTATTCACACTCAGAGTGATTAGTTAAAGATATGGATTTAGTGTCATTGTATTATCTGAAGGTTTCATGCTTTTGGTGAGGCCTCTGGTCCTTTGTAGTCTCTGCTGCTTTCCACTCACAGAATCTCCCCTTAGGGTCTCCTGCAGGGCTGGTTTAGTGTTCATGAACTCCATTAGGTTTTGTTTGTCTTGGAAAGCCTTTCTGTCATTTTCTATTCTAAATGACAGCCTTGCTGGGGAAAGGATTCTTCACTCCATATGTTCCCATTTATCACATTGACTGTTTACTACCCTTCCCTTCTGCCCTGCCAAATTTCATTGGATAGGTCTGCTGCTACCCTTCTGTGTCTTCCCTTGTCGATTAAGACCTCTTTGTCCCTAGCTGCTTTCAGAATTCTCTCTTTATCTTTGTATTTTTCCAGTTTCGCTTTGACATGCCGTGGTGTTGACCTGGTTTTGTTGATTTGGAAGGGAATTCTCTGTGCTGCCAGGACTTGAATGCCTGTTTCCTTCCCCAGATGAGGGAAGTTCTCAGCTATCTTTGTGTCTTTTCCTATAACTGGAACCTCACAATAGATGCCTTTGTGTCTGCCCACACATTCTAAGATGGGACAGATTAATATTTGTATTTTGTGTTTATTTGAAACAGGATTTTTCTCATATGATATTGAAATCCCCAAAGGATTAAAAGTTGGATGTGAAAAAATTAGACCCCTTTGGTAAAATTGGTCATAACCTTAGGGTAGAGGCTCCTGTTTCTTCTGTGACACCATAGCCTGATGCCAGGGAAGACATGGTTGTTGCCCCTTTGGTGAAAACATAAAGAAGGAAATGCAGAAAGCTGGACAGTGGCACCACATAGGGGAAAAGTGTTACTCACAACCCAACTCCAGAGAAACGTTTCCCAAGCCTCTGTTCCTAAAATACTACAAAGTCCATGTGTTCCTAGGATGAAGAGCAGACACATGCAGGTCCAAGGGGAGGTGACCTCCATGGGGAGCAGTTGTCAGAGATGTGGGGCATTCCTGGAAGGAATTCAGGCAAATTAAACCCTATGGGGCAGTGCTGATCGCCCTCAGATGGTGGTTTATGATCTGGGGAGCAGCAGGTCCGTTGACAACATAAGGAAACCAAGCCCCAGGAGATTCACAGTGAGAAGTCCTGACCTGAAGGGGAGCAGCTGTCCAGTACCAGGAGAGTTCATGGAGCCCAACTCATCTGGTATCAAGAGAAACCACAGAGCCCTGGTGGTCCCATACTGGGAGAGCCTACAGAGCCCAGGGTCCTCCCTTTCCCAGCCACCATGTCTGGTCCCAGGCTGATGGCTCAGCTCTGCTCCCCTGAGTTCAGAGGGGCCTCATGGCAGGAGAGTGGGGTGCTCCAGGAGGTAGGATCTGAGTTCCAGAATGCTGAGATACAGGCCTGATGTTATGACAATCGAAAGTCAAGGGTACTGGGATGCTCACCTAGCTTGTTTTACTAGTGAACCCAGGCTGTGATGTTAGCTTTAGTTTCCACATCTGTGACTGGAGGAGATAACTTGGCCTTCTTGATGGGTTGTCTGTTGGATTCTCTGAGAGATGAGGTGAATCATTGCCTGGTGCCTACAAGACATAAAGAGCCACCTGGCAGGTTGCCACATGATCCTCTAGGGCAGGGCACTCCTGGAAGACCCTGCTCAGGTCTCTGCCTGGTTCCCACCTCCTGGGAACATTCAGCATTGTCTGAGGAGATGGAGATGATCCCAGATATCAGCAGGTGCTACACGAAGGAAGGCCAGCCATGGGAGGAGAGCAGGACACACCCTGTGCCACCTTCTAGGACCCAGGCTGTTACACCCTCTGACCTCAGCCCAAATAAATTCCCCTGCTGTGTGGACTTGACCTCCATCATTCACTTCTTCACTCCTTCTCTCATTAACTCCCTCATTCACTCACTTCTTCTTCATTTAGCAGGTGATCTCTGGTCCCTGCCATGTGCCCAGCACACTGACTCCATCCATGAGCATGACCCCAAGGGGTCACCACATGAGGCATCTTCCTTTGCAGAGTCTGTGCCTTCCTGCGCTCTGCCTCCTTCGACGAGGCTCAAGTCTGCTGTGTGACCGTGTCCCCCTGACCAGCTCTGTCCCCAGGGCTTGAGGTCCTCAGAATATCTGTGCTCCCAGGCTGCCAGGAGAGGATGTGCCTGTGACTGTGGTGAAGGACCGAATCCTCTGGCAGAGTTCAGGGTCACAGATGCGACTCTTCTGCAGGGGCAGGTGGACTCTGGGGGCATGAGGTGTCATCAGCAGGACTGCAGTGCTGTCCTAGTGCATTGCCAGCTTCAGTTTCCCAAATCCAGGACCAATACCCTAACAGCACCTGCCATACACCCTTGTGCTGTCAAAGTGACAGTCCCCATCCTGTGTCCCTGCTTGCAGCCTGCTCTCTTTGCATTTGATCATGTTCTGTCCAGACTTGGGGAGGTGGGGTCCTTCTTCTGTGTGATAAGATTATAAACAAGGAACATGGAGGATCCTGCCTTTGTGTAGACTTGGATTCTCAATGTTTCTCTTATCTAGAAATAGAGTGGATGCAGAACTGAATAAAAGAGTGGCTACTGTCAGGAAGGAGAAAAGAGCCCTGAGTAAGGGTCTTTGCTCTGTATTTTTAGCATCAGAAGGCTTACCAACATGATGGATGTATAGAAAGAATAAAAGGTTGATTATTAACCTATGTGTGTGAGAGAAAGGAGCTTTTTATGTTATGTGGTGTTAGGGTTTGGGTCAATATAAAAAACAAATCCTGGCATCCAGCAGATGGCTCTTCATGACAGGCATGAGACACATTGTCTGTTTATCTTAATTTGCCTACGGGTTAGACAGAGAATGCTACCTCAGAGTTAAGAAGGCAGGTTTCTGTTGCTGGTTAGCTCTGCTCCAGGTGATTTCACCCTGTTGAGGCTGTCTTTATCCCTCTTTACCTGTATACCTATTCTGGAGCTTCCATCTTCTGAAAGCAGCTTTCTGCTTTTGTACTATGCTGGGGGTGCTTTCGCCCTGTTTACGTAATCTTGGATGCTTTCACTCTGTGTCTTCCTATTCCTGTGTCTTTGTTCTATGTTGGGGGTGCTTTCCCCCTGCTTACCTCTTCTGGATGCTTTCATCCTGCGACTTCCTTTCCTCTGTCTTTTTCCATGCTCAGGACGCTTTTTCCCTGCTTACCTAAACTTGGATGCTTTCATCCTTAGCCTTGTTAACCCATTGGTACAAGCTCTGGGATTCCTATACTCAATTCCTACAGTCCCACCTTTTTTTTTTTCTTGGTTTTCTCTAGTTTTTTGTTCACAGACCATCATGACAAGTTCCTGGTCCTTGTTTTGTTTTTGGGTGGCTTGGCGGGTGACTCTGCAAAGATATAAAAAGAGACACGGTATAAGTATTCTGCTTCCCAGAGTTATCCAGAATTTGACATGTGTGCTGGCTGTAAGTGAGAAAAGATTTAAGTCATGCCACATTGCCCAGGAATCAGGCCATTCATTTCTAATTTGGTCGTCTGTATATTGTAGCTGTTGGCTCAATGTCACAACCAAATTTCCTATAATGTTAGAGGCATACAAAGGAAAAAAAAAAAAAAACACTGTAAAGGTGTGTCTGGAAAGCATCCCAGGCTTGGGAGTGACCATAATGAATGGCAGTTATGCAAATATGCTGGTCGTTAAGGTCACGGGGCAGTTTAGAGTGGAGGAACAAGGCCTTTTTCCAATAAATTCCACTGCAGCTTCAAAAGCTTCAAGGCAGGCCAAAGCTTGTCTATCAATAGAAATTTGGTTTATTAATTTTTTGGTAGTATTGACCACAAATTTAATGAGGACATGGGCAGTTTGATGCAGGCCAATTCCAGTGACAGTGACAGAGGGGATAATGCTTACTGCTGCTAAGGTGCCCATAATTAAATGGCCAACAAATCATTTTTGCCTTAAAGCTGAATACCAGTGTTTAACAAGCTTGGAAAGTGAGCCTCATCCTGATGGATGCATATAGGGCTCAGAGCTATTAATAGGAACCCAGGCTGAGACACACTAAGAACTAATAAAGAGGGGAAATTTAATTGGTAGATGTTATATTTATTTACTCGGGACATAAACCCACCCATGGTGGTAGAAATGTTATACTTATTTTCTATTGGTTGGGTTTGTAAAGTGGAGGTAATAAAGAGAATGTAAGGAGAAGGAATGAAAATAGTAGGCCATGCAAATTGGTCAGGGAGTCCCATGTTTTGTTAATATGTTTATTTATATAAATTCCATCATGGCTAACACTATGAGTCAAGAAGGGAAGGCCTAGGTCGCAAAGATTAACAACCATTTTACATTTTCCTTTATGAGTAGAAATATAGGGCCAGACCAACCTCTGTCCTTCCAAAAAAATATATTATTCTTACTAGATTGGTCGAAGGATATGGTCTTATTCAAATATTTTGTTTCAAGGTGGCCTCTGGGACCCAGTCAATTAAGGTCCAAGTGACCTAGCGAATATTATGCTCAGTCTCTCCATACCAGGTTGTCCAAAGAATATTATTCGAGCGGTGGTATGAATACTTGAGATTAGAGCAAGCTAGAAGATTAGGAGTATGAGATAAGTTTGTTTTTGAGGTATATCAAAATTTGTGGCTGAGAAAAATTTTAAATTGTCTGGCCTTGTAGAGGTTTTGGGCTGTACATGTAAATGCCAGTTGATTCTTCATTTGAGACAAGCACATAAGCTACTAAGTTTAGTAACACACCTAAGGAGGTTCTGAAGTAAGCCACCATTGTGGTCTAGTCATATAAAGCCAGTGCTCTTGTTCAGCTTGGAAGGGTGGGTTAAGATTGGCTCCTCCCATGATCTCCATGTCATTATTGCTAATAGGTATATCCCCATCTAGGAGTGTTAAGCTTGTCACATATAGGTGTGTTATGTAGATGAGCATAATCTAAATATTGAGCTTGGCCTGGACAAATGAAGGCAAGAAGAAGAATCAGGGTTACCTGTATCGAATTCCTGTCAGTGATTGATATCATGGCTATCAGATGCATTTCAGAAGTATATGCAATACCATTGTGTTGTAAGAGGATGCTTGCCTGGTTAGACAGACATTTGAGGCTTCCCAATGTTATATCAGGGACAAAGACTTGCATTTGCGAAGTGGCTTCAGGGTGAAGAGTCAATGAAGAGGGTTCTTCCAAAAAGGGGGGCGTGGTTTCCCATTCTTCCGAGACTCATTCCCTGGAAGTCTTGGTCATTTGGAAGATATCATGGTGGTCTCCACCATGCCATGGTACAGCTTTACCAACTGAGAGGGAACCCACAGAAGTCCAAGAAAGAATACAGTCCTAAAAGAACACAGGAATATCCTCAACCCATGTGGAAGTTTAGTGGGCCAAGTCTGTGTGGGCCCCCCTCCAGGGGTTTTGTATAGCACCATAGGATGAGAAGGTTTCTCTGATTTTGAAGGATGTGGCATAGCTGTGGTTAGTCCTTGAAGATTAAGATTTTAGAAGTTAAGAATAATCACAGCACAAAAAGGAGCTGAGGTTGTTATGCAGACAGCCAAGGTATCCCCCCCTTTTCTGATATATATTTGAGCTTATTATGTGCTCATTTTACAATTGCTTTGCCTTATAGATTAAAAGGAATGCATAATTCTGACCAAGCCTTAAGTAAGAAACTCAAAAGGGCATGCTATTCTGTTTTTTTAAACCCTATTTGTTAAGATTGTGTTTTTATTTATTTATTTATATCTTTAACAAAAATATGTTTTTATTTTCGTATCTTCTTTTACATATCTCTTACTCTTTTATACACAGAATGACTTTCTTTATTTACATTAGCCTAATTACATTTAGCAGAATTTTAAAGCTTAGAGACCTAAGTCTCTAGTGAAAACTTAGTAGTAACATTTGTGAACTCTGCTATATCAGAAATTTTGTAGGTGGCAGACTTATGAAGCACAAGTTATATTTTTAATGGATTTTAGTAACCTTAGGGGTTTTTTTTGCCATAGAAACCCATAGCACAAATCTATATTTACTAAGCAATGCTTCAGCATTCTATTTGTTGTGGAAGAGACCTCAATGTCCAATGGATTTAACTTAATTTATCATTTAAATAAAAACTAAAGTGGAAGGATACCAAAGTCCCTGAAGGGCATTTAAACAATTACCCATGAAAAGTAGAGATAGACAAAGTTAAAGATTGCTTTAAGTTATCCTTTTGCTAACAAATTGGAACACAGATAACATGAGCTAATTTGACCTTCAGTAAACCTTAGTAGAATGAATGAATATTTATTATTCAATTCTGATCATTTAAAAGAAATGAGCCCTGGGTGTTGTCTGCAAATCAGTTTGTCAATCAATTATATTAAAATAAATAAAATGCATGTCTATCCTAATTTTATTTCATTTGTGTCTTCTTAAAAGTTTACCATTGTCATTTTTTTTCCTGTGGAACCAGTGAGGAAATCTGAAGTGGGTGGTGAAAGTCTAAGGGGGAAATTTTTTGCTCTTTGACAATGTGTAGGTAGTAGGTAACGTTGCTTGAGACACTGAAGAGCCAGATATGCAGACCTCACCCCAGGTGGTGCAGAAATTGTTAGAGGGGGAAGGGAAGGCAGAAAAAGTGAGGTGCCACCAAGTAGCCTGGAGGCAGACAAAGGCACAGAAGGTAGAGGAAGAGTTCTCATGGTCCCAAAGCCTGTCAGCTCAGATATATGAGCAGGTACAGATTTTTGTTTTGTTTTATTTGGTTTTCCACTAGTGCATTAGGCAGTCCACGTCAGGCCAGAGAAGACAGGGACATTCCCCAAAGCAAAAGGAGCTTCAGCAGCTGCTAGGGAATATTCCTTAAAGTCTCCATCCCGAGGTACACTAATCAGAGACAATTGGCTCTATTCATTATAGTCATTGGCCCAGGAAATGAATGAGAGAGAAGCTCCCACATAAAGTTAGATATTGGGAGAAACGGGGAGAGACAGTTAGAGTCCCCTTCAATAGGGATGGCCTGTGTAGAATATGACACACTATTTTAGTGCATTGTTGTTTGACAATTATTCGAAGCTGGGCTAGCTGCCTTAGTTGGGAATAGTGTCCTGGGCCAGAAAATTGTTCAAAAGACACCAGGATAGCAGCATCAAAGTTAAGCATGACATTAGTCACACAAGCATATAAAACACTTGGGCATACACAGCATGGACGGCTGGGCTCAAAATGATTTTCATAAGAGAGCCCCCATCACAGGCAGACATGGAATAAGTGCCACAAATAGGTTCTAAACTGATGATTTTAAAAGGGCTGTGGAGACCATTCAACTGAACTGATTTCTGCAATTCTTTTACTATTTGGCAGAGCAGGACTTCATGGACATATTGCCCATTTTGCCTGACAGTGTGAAATGGCTGGAAGTCACCGGTCTTATGGGCATCCTTAATGTACTTTTGCATTGGGGTGAGGACTTTATCAGAGCTAGTCAGTGAGGTTTCTGGACGCTCAATATCTTCTAACCCTTTTGAGTGGGGGGAGGAGTATCTTTTGGCTGTAAAGGCACCAAAGGCACAGGCTGACTATAAAAGTTTATTTCCCCTCTCTTTTGGGTAATTCTACATCTTCATATACATCGTCTGAACTCAAGGGGAGAAGGGAAGAATGGACAAGGGACTGAGTGAGGATTACCTCGGGGTTGGGGGCATTAGCCTCCTCAGAATGTTGAGCTTTTAATGTTTTCTGTACTCATTCCCAGATATCCAGATCATAAGTTCTTTGTTTGGGGAACCAAGTGCATTGTTGCTTGTTAATAATTTATAACTTAAGGAGTGCTTTCTGATTGAGTACATTGGTGAACCTATCCCAAAGATTGTAAAATATGAATGTTAGTATTTCTGCTCTGGGGATAGGAAGTCTCCCATAAAAATTCTCTCAAAAGTCCCATGGCAGCAAATCCTTATATAGTTTCACTGTTCTCTGACCTCGTCAGGGAAAGATTGAGGTCTGATGCATTTTTTGTAGAGATCTTTTGTCATTCTGCAGAGTTCTGCTGTCCTTGAGTTGTGTCAGCTTCTGGCCATGTTCACTTCTAATCACGTTGACTTCTAGTCATGTCAGGGTCACGATCTGTCACAGACTTTGAGTCTGGAGTTCTCTCTTGTCCTAAAATTTCCCTCCTCATTTTTCTTTCTTTCTTTTTTTACTTTCTTTATTTATTATGAAGAGAGAGAGAGAGAACCAGTGGGGGTGGGGCAGAGAGAGAGGAAGATAGAGGACCCTACGTGGGCTCTGTGCTGACAGCAGAGAGCCCAATGCGAGGCTCAAACCTATAAACCACGAGATCATGATCTGAGGTGAAGTCGAATGCCCAATGGACTGAGCGCCCCAGGCAACCCTAAGTTTTCTCTCACTAAATAATCAACATTACTTTAGGATACAATTACTTCTTTGTTTCCTCAAGAAAAAGTGCATCTTCTTTTCTTTTACTGAAAGCAAAGGTTTGGCTCTGGTGATAAAATGACAATTCAACACGTCAGGACATTTTGTTGCTGTGGCCAAGATTGTTTACATTAATAACTCTTTTTTTCTGGAAAACTCAATGGAAGCCACAGGCACAAAATCAGTAATTTGCAGAGACAACAGTGGGGAAGGAAAGCAGGAACAAAAAATCAAGCTAATTCTGACTCAGCAACAAGCCACCTGCTCCTTCTGCCCACTGTGCCTGCACCATAACCCCAGGTGACGTGTTTGCTCTTCAAGGTGTCAGGAGAAAGGGACTGGGTTTTCATTTAGCAGCTAATTCTGGGGACCTCAGTCCAAGGACACCTTGTGCCTTGTGCCAGCAGTGCACGGTTGAGTGTGAGGAAGAGACAAGGCTTAAAGCTAAGGTCCTAAATTCATGATGCTCCTCCATGAACCTTTTCCTCATGTGTGCTTGGCTGTGGTGGGATTACGATTCTGAAATCTCAGAACTGTTAGAGCCCTGAGGAAGCCATGGGTTCCCTGGAGCCCTGGTCATAGCCAAATATCTTTCATCCTGAGAATGGAGTCTCCATGCTGGTGGACAGTTCGAGAGCTGTCACATACCCCATCTCCAAATCCTATTTCCTGAGATTTCCTTTGGCCCCTTCACTGACTGCACTGAGGACAAGGAGTCCAGGTCCTGGTGCTGATGCTGACTGTGCTGTAAATTCCCCAAAGACTGTTCTGGGTGTATTAGGGGGTGCTGTAGGTGGAGGAGTGATGAGGGGCAAAGGACAAACCTGGTTCTAAGCATGTGAGCCTCTTATTTTGGCTCCGTGCTGCCACAATCCCTTTCTTCTAGAAGAGGACAGCAGGAGCCAGAGGCTACAGTGCAGATCTTAGTATGTGAGCAGGCTGCCCCGCCCCAGAAACCCCTCACTTACAGCTGCATAGTTGCCTGGTCTCAGCCCCACTGAGGCTGCAGACCCACAGGGCATCCAAAACGTTTCTTAAATGATCACTTGGTTGAAGAGATGTAGGAGCAGATATGGGGACAGGGAGGGGAAATTCAACTTGTATAAAAAAAGGCACTGGAGTAGTTAAAATAGGTACCTGTTGATTTCAAAAGGTGAGAAGCCAATAAACCTACCGTTCCACCCACTTTGATCCCAAGCTCTTTTTATGCTCAGTGGCTTGTGTTGAGGGAAGCTGAATGCCTGCGGCATGGGGACATGCCTGCTCCTGGGCTGTCTTGTCTGGAGACAGAGACTTCTCCAACCTCATGCTGTGTCTTCAGTATTCTCACAGCCATCCTGGCTGGAAGAACTTCCCTTACAGCCTCCAAACCCACCTGCAAAGCAAAGAGGTTGTGTCCTGTATGGTCACCATGTGCTCCTGCAGAATTTTGGGCAGAAGTAATTCCTGCATCCCCCAAGGCCAGCCACACAGAGGTTCAGGGTGCCCTGGGGGTGACCTACCTGGCAAGCACTTCTGCCCCTGAACCAGTGGCCTAAGTGAGCCATTATGCAGAGCAGTCCATACAGAAGGCTGAAGTTGCTCAGGATGCAGAAGCTGAAGGTTGGGCACAGAGCCCAAAGTGGGACACGAGGTTACCAGTGACCACCACACCTCACCTGTTGCCCTAAGGAGCATGGGCTGGTAGGTGCCCATGGGCAGTGCCTACTTGATATCTGTGTGAGGAACCCGGAGTCTGAAATGTGCCCCATATATGTGGTTCTGGGCCTTTCAGAGCTGTGTCTTTACTCCCCACCCCCTACCATGGTCCTGTCCTGAGGCTCCATCTGCCCTGAGTCTCGTATCCATTTGGATTTAATGCATGGTTTACCCAACAACAAATCAAGCCCACTCTGGGTTCAGGGCCCACTCAGAGGAAAACCAGATTCCCCCTGTGGCCTCCACAGTGCTGTGGGGTCTCGCCCACCCTCCCTGCTGCTTTTCTGCCCCTCCCCTCATGCCCCCACTATCAGCCACCCTCAAGCAGCTTCCTGGTCCTCAATCCTGCAAAGCCCATGGCTGCCTCAGGGCCTTTGCATGCACTATTGCCTCCACCTAGGAAGATCCTTAATGACAGGTGCCCAATGTCACCTGCTCAGAGAAGTCCTCTGATTCACCCGCAGGAGAACTTCCCTACACCCTCCTGCCATCATTCTGTCCCTTTGTCCTTGAGACCAAGGGTTAGAGCCTGCCTTTGTGCTAGGCATCCGTTCATGACCAGCCCCGTTCACTGCTATCATCCTGAGCTGGGCCTAGTGAAAAGTAGACTCTCTGTCCTTAATTTTTGAAGAATCCGCATTCCCCTGGCCCCTTGTAAGACTCTCCTTCCAAAGTGCATTCCACTTTCCCTCTGCATTCTGCTCCTCCCCGGGTAGAGGAGCCCAATCTTGGAAGTCTGACATGCTGTGTGATGTTGGCAGGCTGGGCCTGGATCTGGGCCCCATATTGGGGACTCAGGGGAGGGACCAGGCAGGCCCCGGGGTGGGTGGCTGATGCAGGGTGCCTGAGCGAGGAGGTCCAGCCCAGCTCTCCAGTCATTGCCACACGGGATCACAGGCCCAGGAGTGCCAGACAGCCTGATTTTTCAAGAGAAGCCAGAAATCTGGATTCTGTGTTGACCTCTCCCAATTTCTAAATGCTGGCGACTAACTAGAATTCTTTCCGCTAATGTCGCATGAGCTAAAGAAAGCCCATCTGCGGGCTTGCCGTGGTGACCCCTTGCCACAGGGCTGGAGTCCTGTAGGGGCTGGCGTGAAGCAGGGCTGTGAGGGAGCATGACCTGCTCTGACCACAGCATGAGCAGCTGAGTGGCTGGGGAGGCCTGGGACGGGAGCAGTTCTAGGTTGGATACACCAGAGTCATGGGGAGGAATGGGGTATGTGGCAGGGGGTGGAGGTAGGGTCCCACCAGGGGTGGGGGAGCAATGCTACTCTGTCACGACTTCTGTGCTGGGCCCAGCTGGCCAGCAGCTGCTCCCTGCCAAAACTCCTGAAGGTGATGTTAGGGTGTGTGGTCATCCTGGGGTAAAAATAGCAAGGTCACCTTGCAGCAGGAAGTTTGCTTTCCCTGGCAGGTGGAAATATAGTACCTGCTGGACGCTGCTGTCAGCCAGGAGCTTCATGGTTTACGGGGACAGGTGGACACTGGCTCTCACCTTCCAGGCTCCTGGGGGACAGCAGTACACGGATCTCTACCTGCTGGAGCAAGGGAGGGGGAGGCTCCCAGTCAGCAGGTAGCCCTGCTGATCTCACCCCTGCACGGTGGCAGGTACACCACAGCGGTTCCACAGCTCCTCAGGCCCGTCTGAGGCTCGGGAGTTGTCAGAGGACACCTGCTTTCCTAGGGTCACACATGTGGCCCCGTCACACCACCCTGTGAGGTCAGCCAAGCCTGTCCTGGGCCTCCTGCCCAGCCCCTGAGGGGGCTCCCTCCACCACAGCCCACCAGGGCCCCATGGCTCCCAGTGCAGGTGGACACACTCAGCCCTGCAGGGCCAGCCCAGCCCTTCCCGGAAACTCCCTTTGCCCAGGAGGGGTCAATGCTGCACCTTTGCTTCCTCTCCCATAAGTTGGAGCTAGTCACGAGAACCTTCCACGGTGCTTACTGCACAGATCATTCCAGGCACCTGACTCTGTTCAAACTCAGGAAGTCCTTACAAGGGTGGTTGAGGCCCCTGGTGAGGTGACGGGGCTGTCAGGCTCCTAAACAGCCCAGGTTACAAGAGTGCCAACCGGCAGGGGGAGTGTGAGAAGAAAGTTAATATGTGTAGGTGCTTGGACATTGGTGCTCAGAGTAAGTGCTCAGCGCCTATTAGAGACTGTTTACTCTCGGTAGGTGGAGGGCAGGCCAGCATATGCTGGGCAGGGGGTTCCAGTCTGCCTGGCTGTGAAGTACAGGGCAGTGCAGAGTGGTAGGGGGGTGGGGAGGGTCCCTGCTCCAGCACCCGTGCCCACACTCCTGCCAGTGGCCCAGTCCCAGCCCGCGCCCGGTGCACAGTCTGGGCACTCCCGGGTTCCCCCATATTGCGGGCTCCGGGCGGAACAGGATAGGGCACTTAGGGTACCCAGGGAGGAGAGAGGCAAGCCAGGAGGGGCCAGGACAGCCAGGGCTAAGCCCTTCTCTCGTCCCATCCCCAGGAAGCCTGAGACAGGCGTCCAGTACCTCATCGAACGTGGCTTTGTGCCTGACACGCCAGTGGGGGTGGCCCACTTCCTGCTGCAGCAGAAGGGCCTCAGCAGGCAGATGATCGGCGAGTTCCTGGGCAACAGACAGAAACAGTTCAACAGAGATGTGCTGGAGTGAGTTCCACGGCTGGGGGGGTGGGGGCAGGGACCTGTGGCGCATGCAGCGTCAGATTCGCCTGCTTGCTGGAGCATACACCCAATCCTCCCCTTATCTCTTTATTGCTCTGAGACACAAACGGATGCCCCCCACGGGTTCATACATCACACCCTGCCGCATACGTGCGTGCTTGCACCCTTGGGCACCATATGTCACACATGGACCCCACGGGCCCCCTGGCACACACCCTCAGCACCTCCATCCCTCTCCAGCAGAGCCGAGCCACTGCAGGGCTGGGGGGTTGGAGGTCTAGGCTCCCTTCCCCAGCTTGGCTGCCAGCTGTCCCAACACACCCTCAGGGCGAGGGTGGGGAGCCCAGAGAGACCCCCGGTGCCTCCCTCCCCTGCCTCTTTCCTGCCTCTCCTGGCTGGGAGATCTCAGGGTGAGAGTCCAACCATGGCTGACGGCCAGAGCCCTCCCAGCTACTTGGAACTCTGCAGAAAGCCGGGTTTCCAGCTCCCTGGAAACTGCCGACAGTTTGAAAAGCTCGGACCCCAAATCTCTCCATTCCTCCTTGAGACTGCCCTGAGTAGACAGGCACCCTGCGCTTGGACCCTTGGGTCTGTTGTAGTGCAGTTACTGTGCACAAGCCCTGTGTCTTCCCCTCACACGCAGGGGTCGGGGGATGCCGGGTCTCGCTAACTCCCTCTCTCAGAGGAGGAGCCAAAACTGCAGAATAGCATGGCACAGGGTGGCTCAGGGCCTGGGGGAGCACCTGCAGCCCGTTGAAGATTTTCCTGACCAGGCAGCTGCACAGACATGTCGGCCAGGAGCAGAAATCAGAGCAGGGTAAAGAGCGGACTGTTAGTAACAAGGGCAGTGCCCTGCATCTGTCCAGCTCTGCCCCACGGGATGAAAGAACAAAGCAAGGGGGGGCGGGCTCAGGCCTGCTGGGGCAAGGCGCCTCTGCAATAAGGAAGAGCCTGGCCATGCGTGTTCCCGCCATCTCTACACTTCCCTGGGAGGAGGCGGGCATCTGCCTGGGGCCTCTTTTTTGGCTCAGGGAGGGGCTGGCCTCGGTGCTCCCCCCATCCCCACACACACACACGGACTCACGTACACACGTTTGTCCTCATTTCGGCACACAGACACCCACTTGTACACACAGGTAGATGCGCAGGCACACAGGATGCAGTGAGCCAGGCCTTTGGTGGCAGCTGGCTGTGCCTGGCACCGGGCATGCCCACCTGGGCTGCTTTCTCCCTGCTTGGCATTTGTGTTCCCCCATCAGGAAAAGCCTGCTGCATTGTTAGTGTGGCTAGTGCCCCTCTCTCCCTTTAACCCAGCCTCAGGAAGCAGTCCAGGGGAAAGCAGATGAGGTCCTTAGAGAATTGGGCCTAAGGCTGTCTTGTGCCAGTCCTCCATCCACTGCCCCCGTTCCTGCATTCCCCCCCACACACCCCAAGCTGGCTGCTGGTGGTAGGAAATCCAGGCATTGTTCTTCCCCATCAGAAAATAGCAGCAGCCTGAGGAAGTAGCAATCCTAACCGCACCCCCCACCCCCCCACACCAGGCGTCCAGCTCAGATGCTAGTCAGCAAAATTACTCAGTGTGGCCCCATCCCCCTCCCCCACCTGCTCTGCCCCAGCCTCCAAGGATGCTGCCCCCAGAGCTGTGAGCACTCAGAGAAGTTGGGGGCAGCACAGTTTATGCTCAAGTCCATGGCACCCAACAGAGGGAGGGCGGCCCTGGAAGCGAGGACTAGGCCCCCCCCCATGGCCGAGACCTCTGCAGCCACACCCGAGGTGGCCATGGCTTTGTTGCAAATGGATACACTGGATACCAGAGCCTGCTGAGTGGGTCCCTGGTGCAGACCCCGCCTTCTCTGTTCAGGAAACGGAGCAGGCTGTGCTGGGGGGCAGCGCTGGGATGAGTGGAATGAACCAAAACCCGGTTACCAGTGCCTTCTGTCAGCTCCGCCTCCACTCGGGGGATTGGCAGATGAGGATGGCAGAGGTTCTCCAAGATGCCTCTCGAAAATCCCCGGCAAAACCCAGGCACCTCGCCCCAAACCCTCCACGTGGGAGGACCGGCTCAGGGCAGAGTCACTGCCTGGCGAGGTAGCACCCTGGGCCTCCGCTTCCTCCTGGAGAAGATGGTCGCGTGCTCCTGGCATCTCTCGAGGACAGCCCGAGCAGACTGGAGCAGTAACGTCTCGCTTTGTGCCCTGTGGGCGTCTCGCTTTGTGCCCTGTGGACCACGCGCCCCGAGAGCCGATTGTTTGTGCCCCGGCGGCCTTTATCAGGAGCAGCCATAGGCTCTGTCTGGCTCCTCTGTAGAAAATCACACACGTACGAGGTGCCCGGGTGGCGCAGTTGGTTAAGTGTCTGACCCTTGATTTCATCTCGGGTCATGATCTTGCAGTTGTGTGAGTTCAAGCCCCACGTCGGGCTCTGCGCTGGCAGCAGGGAGCCTGCTTGCAATTCTCTCTCCGTTGCTCTCTGCCCCTCCCCCACTCATGCTGTCTCTGTCTCTCTCAAACAATTTTTAGAAAAAAGAAAAAATTACACACATAGATATAAGCACTAATGTCTTCCCATAGTTTCAGTGGGGTCTGTAGACATCCCAGAAGCATGGGGGTCTTTGGGCTACATAATCTGAAGTGTTTGCTGATTGGAGGAAGCCGGGCGGAGGACCCTCCTGGACAAGAGGCGGCCGGCCCTCCCGGCTCCAGGCAGCTCAGCACCTGCCCCTGCACTGACTCCCTTTGCGCTCCGCCCCCAGCAGGAAGGCCGGCAGAGGCCCTGCGGGCAGCAGGCGCTGACATGGCCTTGGTGTCTCTTTCCAGCTGCGTGGTAGACGAGATGGATTTCTCCGCCATGGAGCTGGACGAAGCTCTCCGGAAGTTCCAGGCACACATCTGGGCCCAAGGGGAGGCTCAGAAGGTGGAGCGGCTCATCGAGGCGTTCAGGTCGGGGGCGAGGCAAGGCGTGGGTGGGTGTGGGCAAGAGGAAGGTTACTGGTCATGAAGCCCAGGTCCAGGGCCCGCATCCCCCTTCACCCCCTCCCCTAAGCAGGGTCAGGTGGCCTTGCCCTTGCCTGGGGAGATGAGGCAGTGGCCCCTTCTGCATGCCAGGGGCTGTGTTGGTTATTGCCAGAAGCAGACTTTTGGACAGTCCGTCTTCCTCCAGGTCCTCATGAGCGTCACTCACTCGTGAGCCCGTGTCCCCATCGTCCGCCCATTCACAGAGGGCAGCCAGTCTCACACAGTGACCCAGAGCACAAGCTGCAGAGCCACAAGGCCTGGCTGTAGCACCCGCTCCACCGCTTACTAGCTGTGTGACTTTGCCCTAGTGACTTCATCTCTCTGTGCCTCACGTCCTTGCCTATAGAGTGGGGATAATGAAAGTACCTGCCCTGGACAGAGTGGAAGGACTGAACCCCTTTGGACGTGTGGGCACGCTTAGCCCATGCCTAGCATGAGAGAGCCCATAGTCAAGGGCAGCTACGACCCTACAGTCATTCATCCCGGGACTGTGTGCACAGTGACTGGGTGGGATCCTCTGTGCCCTTGCTGGGTATGGGACACACGAGTCAGCCACTGACCCAGCCCTCCAGGCTCAGCACCACTGGTGGGGCCAAGGTGGGGAATAAGGACACAATAGGAGGACAACTCTGGGGCCCTGAGTGGGGGGTTGTTCAGGCACTTCCTTCCAGGAGGGCTTCTTGGAGGTGGTGGCACTAATGGAAAAGGCAGGATTGAAGCCCACGTCATCTGAGCTGTGATAGCCACTGCCTTAGTCCTGGCACCCCATGGTTCCTCTTCTCTGATCTGCCCCCCTCACCCAGCTCCCCCTGAAGTCCCCAGTGGCTGGGGGCCTCTTGGAGTTTGGGGCAGGGGCGCACATTTGAGGCAATGAGAACAATAAGCAGAATACATTAGTGAGGCTGTTGCTTCAGCTGCTGCAACAAAGATGCTCCAGCAGCCGTGGCTGGAACAAGATGGAAGTGCATCTCCCTCTGAGCTGGCGTGAAGGAGGCCCAAGCCGGGCTCCCTTCATCTCCGGGTCCCAGGGAGCAGGGCCAACACCCACCACCACAGGGGAGAGGAGTGGGCTCTGCCTTTTAAGGTACAGCCTCGAGGATGCCCGCATCCCATCTGCTCTTATCCCATTGGCCAGAACTTAATCACCTTCTGGGCTGCATCCAATCCCGAGGGAGACTGGGGCACGCAGTCCTCGTCCTAAGAAGGCATTGCCAGCCTAAATACAGGTGGGAGATGTAACCAGTGTGAGAAGGAGAGAGTGGAGAGAGCGGCACTCTGCCTGGCAGGTGCTATTTACCCCCGTTTACCAGATGCAGAAACTGAGGCTTGTAAGGCAGCACCCGGCCTCAGCCATTAGGTGCCAGGGCCCAAGTGAGGGTGACTGCCAGGCCTGAGGGCTAGACCCACTCCCTGCCCTGACTGAAGTGGTCCTGACCCTGCTCCCTCTCCCGGCCCCCAGCCAGCGGTACTGCATCTGCAACCCTGGGGTGGTTCGGCAGATCCAGAACATAGACACCATTTTCATCCTGGCCTTTGCCATCATCCTGCTCAACACAGACATGTACAGCCCCAACGTCAAACCTGAGCGGAAGATGAAGCTGGAGGACTTCGTCAAGAATCTGCGAGGTGAGCGGCCCCGGGACCCGGACTGTGGCATACAACCGTCCCACAATCTGCACACACACCCAGCTGGGCGTGGGGCCAGGACGTGAGTGTGCTGGGCTCAGGGCAGCGCAAGGGAGCTGGGCTCCAGCGCACCCAACCATCGCACATAGGGGCCTTGGGTGAGCACCGGCTCCACAGACACGGCACGAGTCATCCTGAAGAGGGCAGACTCCTGTCACGCTCCGTGACACACACTGGGAGCATGGACAGAGTGACCCATACCCGGGTCTTGTGCTGTGATGGTTTTAGCTTGTTTCGCAAAGATGCACAGGGATTCGACAGGTGGGCAAGCTCAGCCCAGCTCGGGAGGGCCAGGCCAGACATGGTCCACAGAGGCCGATGGGGTGATGTGTGGGAGCACAGTCGGGAACAGGGCAGGAGGGGGGGAAGCCAGGCAGGGGAGGGGCTGGGCAGAGTGTCTGTGCCACCATCCCTGCTGTGCCCTTTCCTACACTCCGTGTTCCTTATGAAACTGACTTGACTTTTTTTTATGTTTATTTTATTTTAGAGAGAGAGACAGAGTGGGAGCGGGGGAGGGACAGACACACACACACACACACACACACACACACACACACGCACACAGAATCTAAAACAGGTTCCAGGCTCCCGAGCTGTCAGCACAGAGCCGGACATGGGGCTCGAACCCACAAAACGTGAGATCATGACCTGAGCCGAAGTCGGACATGACTGACTGAGCCACCCAGGCATCCCCTGACTTGCTTTTTGTGTGTGTGTTTTTTTAATTTTTTAACGTTTTTTATTTATTTTTGAGACAGGGAGAGACAGAGCATGAACAGGGGAGGGTCAGAGAGAGAGGGAGACACAGAATCTGAAACAGGCTCCAGGCTCTGAGCTGTCAGCCCAGAGCCCGACGCGGGGCTCGAACTCACAGACCATGAGATCGTGACCTGAGCGGAAGTCGGACGCTTAACCGACTGAGCCACCCAGACGCCCCTTGTGTGTATTTTTAAGAGGAACCTTATATAAGCACACTGTAAACAGGAAGACCGTATCATTTGCCACACGTAGGCAGCCATTGTAAAAATGAATTCAGTGCACGAAAACACCAGGCCGGGGCGAGTGGCCCATGTTAGACAGGTGCTAACGGTGGGCAGCAGGAAGGAAGGCCTTCCTGGTGTTGCTGCAGAGGAAAGGAATTGAAAAGGAGACAGCTGTCTCCCAAGTGGCACCATGTTAGCTGACAGCATGTCCTCGTTTACCTGGAGTCCCTGCAAGGAGGAGGAGGGACTATGTCCCTTTCCTTGGGAAACACCAAGCTGCAGCAGGCTGAGATCCCCTTAGGGTGTCATATTTTTTTTAAAAAAGGAAAAAAAGTTGGTCTGAATCAGGTCCAACTTTGTCAGCTTGTTGAGCTATTTTTTTTTTCCTACCCAGTTCTTTAAGTCTTCTGAACTGATGACAAAACTTTAAGTTTTTGATCTTTGTTGCGCCATTTAAATTTCCTATAAAACCACCGCTCTGTCGTCCCCTTTCCTGGGGCAGGAAGGCCCTCCCCTCCCACCCCCCCCCCCCACCCGCAGCGGGGTTTGAACTGTCCTGGTGCGCCCCCTGGTGGTGGGTACCCTGCAACAGGCCAGCTAATGGGGTGCCCATCCAGAAGAGTGCCAAGCTGCCCGCTTTTCCCAGCTGGGCTCCAGGACCTGATCAGTCAGGGAAGCCGAGGGGCAGGGCTTGGTTCAGACCAACCAGACGGCCATTCCCTGCCCAGAGCACTCATGGTGTGTGGTCCTCTGCTAGATCTCAGGAGTGCTGTGGACCCCAAGGAATTCAGGTCTTAGCTACAGTTCCCAGGAAGCTAAGGAATCTGGGAATTTTCTTAATGGCAATTCAGCACCAGAGCGTGCGAGAGAAACCAGCAGATGCTTTGATGGGACAGGGGCTGTCTCTCCTCACAGGGCTGAGCCTGATTCTGGTCTTCACAGGGTCCCCCGTGGCCTTAGCGTGTAGGCCTGTGCTCCCTCGCTGCCCAGAGAGCAGGCTGTGTGCTGCATGCTGTTGGTGACCCCATGCGCTGCAGTTTAAAGGTCTTTGCGATTTGACTCTGATTTTTTTTTTCTGCCTTTAGACCTCACCCACATAATTGGGACTCCCCTGTATGGGGAACAACAGGAGCAGCCTGAAATGATTAGCCCAGAGGAGAGAAGGCTCGGGGAGGGAAGGGTTTCTCAGTCATATTGCCAGTCGGCCACCCTCACATCAGTGGCTTTGTCGTTTGTATCCGGCCTTGCACCCGACCATCCCAGCAGTCTGGGGGAGTTATCATCCCACTTCTCAGGAGATCGAGCTGTCAGCTGTCTCCCAAGCCTGAACCATTCCCTCCAAATCCCATCTTTTCAAGCCAGGAACTCAGGAGTGTTCTGTTCAGTCTTCCTTGTGTTCAGAAGGGTAGCCAAGGCAGAGGGAAGGGATCTGCCCAAGGTCACGTCCACGGGGGCAGGACTCTGGTCTCCCACAGCCTGGCTGGTGCTCCGCACCAGGCAGACGTCCAGCTTGGTGTTTGTAGAGGAGACCTTCCCCCCTGTACACACTGGGCGCATTTTCTCTGGAATTCCTCACTCTGGTTCCCCCGGGGAGACCCTCAGCAGGAGTGCCTTTGGGGGGTTGGAGGGTAAGCGGGGGAGGAATCGCTCACCAGCATGGCAGCCAGACGAGCAATGATTTTCTTTTATTGATGTTTGTTTTTAAGTTTTCTAGATTAATTTTTTTTAATGGCTATTATCCTCACATAGTTTCAAAAAAAAAAAAAAAACACACAAAGTAAGACAAGCTAGCAATCACATTCTTTGGTATTTACCCAAAGGAATTGAAAACCCCGTACATCCACACAGAATCCTGCACAGGATGTTTATAGCAGTTTTATTCATAGTTGCCAAAACTTGGCAGCAGTCGAGAGATGTCGTTCGGTGGGGGAACGGATACATAAACGGTAGTCCATGCAGACAATGGAATATTATTCAGCACTAAAAAGAAAAAAGCCATGAGAAAACAGGGAGGAACCTTAAAAATGCATACCACCAAGTGAAGAAAGCCAGTCTTAAATGGTTGCATACCATAGGAGGCCAGCCATATGACCTTCTGGAAAAGGCAAAACTATGGAGACATAAAAGATCAGTTGTCACCAGGGATTGGAGGGAGGAGGGGCGGAGGAGGTAGAGCACGGGGGAGTTTTCGGGCAGTGACACTATTCCACCTGACTCCGTGATGGTGGAGACGTGTCGGTAAACGTTTATTATCGAACACACAACACCAAGAGTGAATCCCAATGTAAATTATGGATTTTGGGTGATAATAGTGTGTCAGTGTGGGTTCACTGTTTCTAATAAATATATGACTCTGGTGTGGGAAGTTGGTAGTGTGTGGGGGCCGGTGTTACGGGGAAATCTCTGGGCTTTCCCCTGAATTTTGCTGTGAACTTAATTGCTCTAAAACACAGTACTAAAAAATAGTCTGGTTTTAAAAAATGTGTGGGGTGCCTGGGTGGCTCAGTTAGTTGAGCGTCCAACTCTTGATTTCAGCTCAGGTCATGATCCCAGGGTCATGGGATTGAGCCCTGTGTTGGGCTCTGCTTAGGATTCTCTCCCTCTCTCTCTGTCCCCCCCTCTTCCCTCTGCCACTCTCCCCGCTCTCACACTCTGTAAGTCTAAAAAAAAAAAAGTATGAATGGTCAGTAGCAGAGCCCCTCCCACCCCTACCTGTGTGCCCAAGGCCACACCCTCCCCCTTACAGTTCCGTGTCCGTTCCCTGTGGTCATCCTCATTTTCCTGGCAGCTGTGTGGTATTCCATTGCACCTGTGCAGGGATGGCTTAACCAGTCCCCTATTAATGGGTAAATGGGTGAATCCCAATCTTCTGCTCTTTGGAAACCATGCTGCCATGAGTGCCCTGGTCTGTGCATCATGGCCCATGGGATAAATTTCCCCCGGATGCAACCACTGGCCCAGAGGGGCTTTGAGTGTATATTTGTGACCCTCCCACCAGCAGTGGCTGGGAGGCCCCTTCCCACAGCCTCGCCAACTGCGCAGTTTACCAGACCTCTGGACCTCTGCCAGTCTGTGGTCTGAGGACTGGCATGGGGTTGAGTTTCTCTCTTGAGTGGGGCCGAGTTTTCCTCGCAGCAGTTTTTCAGGGTATAGCGGAAAGGGTGCATGCCTGTCGTCAGAACAACCTGGCTTCAAGGCCAGACCCCAGCTTCTTTCGCATGTGACGTGGGACAACAGCTGGTGGCGCTGCTCAGGTGCACGGAGTTCTCGCTTTCTGGGAACGCACCGCCGCTGCTCTGTCTTCTTCATGAGACCTCCATGAAGTCACCCGTGCGCTTGGTGGCCCACTTCACAGAGGACCCCCAGCGCAGAGACTCGGTCCCACGGCTCGTGAGGGGCAAAGCAAGAACTTAGGCCCATGCCTGTGGGAGCCTGAAGCCACAAACACCAGCTTCACAGCCACCCCCAACCCCGGGCCCTTCCCTGAGCCTTGCATTCCCAGCTGCGGAATGGAGACAGTCACACCCACCCAGCGGGGCTGTGGTCAGGATTAGCAAGCTGATGTTTATAAAGCCCTTGGAGCATGGCTGGAAGCTGGCACAGCCCTCTGTGTGCTGATCTGGGTGGCTATGCTGGCCTTGTCCTGGTGGAAGGATCCTAGGGCATTTCATAATTGACTGAAGGTGTTCAGTAGCTGTGGGTCTGGAAGGTCTCTGGTTCTGCTGAGGATTGATGAAAGGGATTGATATTCTGATTGGGTTTAGAAACTTGGTAAATCAGGGGTGAGCCTGGGGCCCTGAAGCTGAGTGGTGCCACAGCCACCCAGACCCTGGCCCGCCCTGATGCCTGGCTACTGTCTCCTTCCCAGGTGTGGACGATGGTGAGGACATTCCCTGGGAGATGCTAATTGGGATCTATGAGCGCATTCGCAAGCGGGAACTGAAAACCAACGAGGACCATGTGTCCCAGGTGCAGAAGGTGGGAAAGCTCATCGTGGGGAAAAAGCGAGTATGTGGTGGCCCTGCATCCCTGGCTCCCTCACTCCCACCCACCCCCCTGATGCGACCCCAGGCCTGCCCCACTGGCATTAGCTTTGGACAGGGGCCCTGATGCCATTTGGAACCTGGCTTCTTCGGGGCATAGTTGGGGGGGGGGGGGCGGTTCCTTTAGCTTTAGGGTGGCTCCTGCCTGATATTGGGGAATAATAACCATTGGCCCTGGGTTATATTTAAAGAGAGCCTGAGGCTCTTAAGAAACCAGCCCAAGTTGAGCAGTGGTCCCTTGGTGGCCTGGGAATGCCCTTATCGGCCTTTCCAAGTTCTGGCAGCGAGGAGGTCTCCTGAGCTGTGTGTGGCATGTCTGGACAAAGGCTATGGGAACATGCCTCTGGAGGGGTGCTTACCTACTCGGATGTCATCCCATTAGCTCTCTCATGTCCCAGGTGCATGCTTTGGATCATTAATATCTTTTCTTGTTTGTTTAATGTTTCCCACATGGATTGGATCCCTGCATCACGGGCTTGGCTGTGTGAGTATCCCTCTGCTTTTACATCCTGGCTGATATCCCGCACCAGGTTGGGGTTGGGGTGGGGGCAGAGAGGTCCACCATGTTCTGTGTTCACCTCCCTGCATGCCCTGGTTCCCAGATCTACAATTCTGGCTGCTTGAGTTCCTTTCCAGAGTGATAAGAAATTTGATTTTCATAATTCTCCCAGCCTCGAACCTCTGCAGGCCCAGACTGCAGCCACCTGGGGAGGGTTGTGTACCCTCAGGCCAGGGCAGATGGTGTCCCTCCCTCTCACCCGGCCCGGTTGAGCGCAGAGGCCAAGGCTTGCCTCCGACCTGAGGCACTGTGCCCAAAACAGATGAGGCTGATGGGCCATTGCAGGCCTGCCCACCCAACCAGCCCTCTGCCGCCCACACTCCACTGTCACCACCTTGAGCAGGTCTGCCTGCCTGCTCACCCCAGGAGCAGCAAGGCTAGCCTTGCAGTCACGTGGCACTTTCCTTATGTGTCTGTCTTTACCCTTCACCAGGCAACCTGCACTGCAAGAGTCAGCGTCGCAAACCGGTCTGCTCCCCCCTCTTCCCACCTTGGCCTAGAGACAAACCACTAGACGCTGCCGTGGCCAGCCCTCACCCACCTCTCCGGCCCCGCCTCCTGCCACCCTCTCCCCTTCATGCTTTTATCCCAAATGATGCCCCTCCCTGAGCACGCCAGCCTGGGCCAAGCCCTTCCTCCCATCTTCCTGACGCGCTGAGCTCCGGCCTCCCACCAACAGGGCACCCGTTGCAGAGTGAACCCTCCCTGCCAGCACATCCCTTTACAGGAGACCTGCTGTCTCCTGCATGAGCCTGGGTGCTCCAGAGCCACCACTGGGCCTTCCCAGTGACTTCTCACCACAGCCCTTAGACACCATACAGGTTGTACCTGGCCTTGCGAGTGGCTCGGCCTTCGGCAGAGTGGGGGTTCACGTGAACTCATGGCAGGCGTGCTCCGCGTGGAGGCCCAGGCCAGGCCCCAAGGGGTGGTGTGGCTGCCGGCCCAGGAGTTGGGGCAGGGAACCATCAGAAGCATCGGGATTCTTTAGGAGGGGCCTGGAATCCTCTCTCGGCTCTGCACCTTCCCAGTTGTGTGACTGAAGCAAGTTGCTCAACCTCTCTGTGCCTCAGTGTCCTCATCTCAAGTAGACACTCTGGAGAAATCTTTGCCGGGACTAACAGGCTTATGTGTGTGATGGGCACTTTATGGGGACTGAGAAATCACGAATTCCTCACTGTGGGGGCTCCCGTGTGCACGTGATGCTCTAAGACTTCTGGGACCTGCCTGAAGGAAAGGAAAGGAGGTGTCGCGAGAGGCAGGGACGCTTTCCACGGCCCTTCAGGAGAACTCCTGAGGAAGAGCAGGGAAAGTTGCAAGGAGTCCAGACACGTCTGCTGTGTGCGGTTGGTGGGAGAAGGCGTTTTCGAAGGCCAGGCCCAAGGCTGGGTTCCCAGCACACAGGGACTGCAGCGGAGGGGCTGGGGGCTGACGCAGCGCTTCCTCCCCATACAGGTGCTCTCTCTGCCCCACCAGCGGCCGGTCGGCTACTGCCGGCTCTTCGAGGTTCCAGACCCAAAGAAGCCCCAGAAGCTCGGGCTGCACCAGTGAGAAATCTTCCTGTTTAATGACGTCCTGGTGGTATGTGGTTCCCCAGAACGTGTCATGGCTGGGACCCGTGGTTTGGGGCAGCCTTGAACTGTAGCTCAGGTCTCCCATCTGGCCTTGTGTGCCTGCGCTTGGGGAAAGGCACCCACGTGCGTGGGGTGGAGGTGAAGGGGATGGAGTCAGCCCCACGGTCTTGGGTTACAAGAGGCAGAATCTAACTCATAGCGCGGCCGACGAAAACAGGGCTTCGTCAGCTTATGTAAAAGCCCAGAGGGGGGTGTGGGGCTTCAGCCCCAACTATTTCTAGAAGCTTACACAGTGTCAGTGGGACTGCTTTATTAGGCTCTCTGTCTCTCAGCTGCGTGGGGTCCCTTCTCAGGAGCTCTGTCCACAAAGAGAAAGTCAGTCTCCGCAGTTGCAGGCTTAATCCTGCCCCCTCCCTGCATCCCCAGCCACCAGGGGGATTTTCTTGGGAAGAGTCCTGGCAGAGGTCTTACTGGTTCCCGGGCCCATGCCTGAGCCGCTCACAGGGGCCAGGCAGGTGCAGTGCTGTCTCATTGGCTAAACCTGGGTCACTGCTCACCCCCAGGAGTGCCGGGTGGCAGAGAGGGGGTTCCCCAAAGGGAAAATGCGGAGCTCTTGCCCAAAAAAAGGTGGCATGGATGCTGGCCACTGGGGATAAAGATGCCCCTGGAGACAATGGGGGGGAAACTGTCCCTTGGGTCTTTGTCTCTCCTGCATTCCCCGGGCTTTCTTGCTAGAGGCCCTTGTCCCTGACCCCTCCCTGCCTGAGAACCAGCCACTTCTCTATGACTGCTGAGGTTGGAATCTGGACCTGTGGGTTTCAAGTCTTTGCCAAGAGTCCCTGACCTCAAGCAAGTGACTTCAAATTCCTGATCCTCTGTTTCCTCCTCCAAAATCTCTCAGGCAGTCACAGAGCTCAGGTGGGGTCCCGGGTGTCCGAGCCCGGCCTGGCGCCTTCGGGGTCATGTGCAGCACGGTGCCTGCCACCTCTCTGCTGAGGGGCTTCATCGCCAGCCAGGACGACAGCTGGGATTCACGGGAGCGGATGCCAGCATCCATGTCAGGATGTGCCTGGACACACAGGCCTGCCCTGCCCCAGAGGCCTCCTGACCTCTGCACTGCCGAGAGGGTTTTGACGTTAGTCTCGGTCAGAATCCCGAGCGCCCAGAGTTGCCCCTGAGCGGTGCAGGCGATACAACTCAGCCTCTGTCTTTGGCTGCCCCCAGGTGACCAAGATCTTCCAGAAAAAGAAGAACTCCGTGACGTACAGCTTCTGACAGTCCTTCTCCCTGTACGGCATGCAGGTTCTGCTCTTTGAGAACCAGTGTAAGTCCGTGCTGGGGGCCTGCCGTGGCCCGGCCTCGAGTGTGCGTGCTGGAGCACTCGTCCACACGTGGCCGTGTGTCACGTGGCGGAAACGGTGTCACAACTCCCACCTTGTAGTCACGAAGTGCTGTGCTCCCCAAGGATCTCCCCCTGGGGATCTCCCCCAGCTCTCCCACGTGTGTTCCGCATTCCTGCTTCGCCAGCAGAGAGAAGGTTGCAGGCCAGGGGTCTAACGAGCAACAGTACCTGGGGAGATTTTGATAACATTGTACATGGTGGTGATCGCCTTTGCTTTTGCTCCTACGTCTTCTTACCGTGTGGTTAAAATTTTTTTAATTCAGGGAGGAGTGGATTTATGCCAATAAAATGTTGCCTGGAAGACACCAAGTAAATGGCACAGTGATGTGCAAACACAGGCAAACAAACAGGTGCAGGAAAGGCCTGGGGGGCTGTAGGACAGGAGCCCGGTCCTGAGCGGAGAGCCCGGGTGCAAATGCGTCAGGTCCTAGCGGTCCCTGGGCCACATTCCCTTTGTCTGTAAAGTGGGGTGATAGCACCTACCTCAGGGACTTAGGTGAGTCCATACATGAAGTGCTTAGAGCAGGATTTATTCTTAGGTGTTATTGGAGTCTTCTCTGTGTATGAGTGGGCCATGGGGCCTGAGGACTTGGGGGAGGAGCTGACACCCCCACTGACTTTTTTCTGTTGACCTGGTCTTTCTCTGATACCCAAGCCCTTCCCTTTACCTTTCTCCCTCTTTTTCCCGTCCCTGTTGGAGGTCCCTGAGCTGTAGGCTGAGCCAGGCCTCCTGAGATGGGGGGTGAGGGGGAGATCCTGTTGCCCTGCCCATTTTGCACTGGCCCCAGGGGAGGACCGTTCCAGTCAAGCGTCATGATATCTCCAGCAGCAGGGAAGCCCTCATCCTCTCAGACAGGTTGCCAAGCTACCGTCTGATCCGCTTTCAATCTGCAGGTTGAAAAAGAACCAGGGACCTGTGCCTGGGCCATCCCTGCCTTGCCTTGGTTTCTACCAGGGTGGAAGGTGGCCTCAGGGAGCATGGTGCCACCCCACATCGTCCTGACCGGAAGGCCCTCTCTCTGAAGTGGTGGCGGTGGTTGTGATGCTCCCAGCAGTGGGCCCGACCAGACTGAATCCACAGGCAGAGGCTGTGCCCTCCTCGTTTTTACATTCCCAGGGCTCAGCCCTCAGCCCTGAACCCAAGGTCCTGGCATAAGCCCAAGAGTCGACACTGACATTTCTATGGGACATGCCTTCATAGCAGGGATCTCAAAGTGGTAGCCGTGGGTCAGTCGCAGCCCAGTTATGTGTTTGGTTTACACATTTAAAAAAATTTGTTGAGCTGATACTTAATATCTAAAATTACTAAAATTGGGGGCAGCTGGGTGGCTCAGCCCGTTAAGCGTCCAACTTCATCTCAGGTCATAATCTCACAGTTCGTGAGTTTGAGCCCTGCATCGGGCTCTGTGGTGATGGCTCAGAGCCTGGAACCTGCTTTGGATTCTGTCTCCCTCTCTCTCTCTTTGCCCCCTCCCCCCTCACACTCTGCCTCTCTCTCTCTCTCTCTCTCAAAAATAAACATTAAAAAAATTGAATTAAAAAATAAAATAACTAAAATTTTAGATATTTTTGAGTTTTCTTGAAAACCGAGAAGGTTTTTGCTAGGCCCACATTCCCACGTCATGTGGCTGTCATGGGCTGCACGCCCCTCACCCCCCCCCCCACTCTGTTGCTCAGTCTCATGTGGTTTACTTCCTACATTTATGGGAACACACTAGGCATTTGAGTTCCCTGCCTTGACTTAGGTCTGAGCAAAAGTGGGTTTGGTGTTTGGACCAAGAACTTCCAAACATCCAGTAGCTTATGCTTGATTCCCACTGAGGAGAGAGATGCTACCAGGGGACAAAAGCCACAGAGATTCTGTGAGCTTGGAGGTGGCACCAGGCAGGTCACAGGCCAGAAAGACTGAGCATTCAGCATAGAGTGCATTGGGTATGGGGCGCCCATGAAGCACCCAAGGGAACTGAGGGTCTGGAGGCCACTTGTGAGAGAACAGAGCTCAGTGTGCACTCAGAATTGCCCAGGGAGACCAGATAAGACTCCCCCCCAGCACAGGACACTGACTGTGACTCCCGGACTCCACCCCTGGCCATTCTCGAGCTTCAGGCAATGACCAAGGACCTTGACTTGAAGGGTCTAGGCTCCATGACCTTCAGGTTGAGGAAGTAATAGGGGCCCTGACCTCTGTTCAGATTGGCCAAATCTGCCCCAGACTTCTGCATAGAACAACACAGACCCAAGTCAGGAGATGGGGATTTCCTGGCAGTCTCTCTGGTCTGCCCTGTGGATGCTTTTCCTCCCTGGTTAGACATGTCTGCTGAGAGCCTGGACCCTTAGACTTAGCATTTTCTTGACCAGCAGAGAGAGTGCAGAGAGCACCCAGGGATCCATGGGTTCTTCTCCTCCCCTTCTCCTTTGTAGACTACCCCAATGGCATCCAGCTCACATCTGCTGTCCCTGGAGCAGACATCAAAGTGTTAATAAACTTTAATGCTCCCAATCCTCAAGACCGGAAGTTCACCAACGACCTGCGGGAGTCCATCAAGGAAGTGCAGGAGATGGAGAAGCACAGGATAGAGTGTAAGTCCCAGGCCCCCTGGAGAGGAAGAGCCAGCAGCCCCGGCATCTCATGGGACTTGCTGGACGCGGCCGTTGGTTCCCATCTGGTGCCAGGGACTCTGGGGGCCCACAAAAGTGAGGTGCCCTGGTCTCACCTGGCCTTCCCACAGCCCTGTGACAGGGCAGCCCCCATACCCAGGCCAGAGGAGGTGGCGTGGGGAGGGCAGCAGAGGCCTCCACGTGAGAGTGAGGGCTTCCATGGCCCAGGCCCATCCTGCCTGTGGGACCACATGGCATGGCCTGAGAGAGCCTGGTTCCCCCGTCGCCCCACGAGACGAGATTTCCCGGAGATCCGGAGCTGATCTCGTTGCACCTTGGTGTGCTTATTCTTCTTTCCTCTTCCACGTCAGGGAAGTCACCACCAAGCCCATCCTGTGGGTTTCATCGGACCTGATTATCATCTTTTCTCTCCTGGCTCCAAGCCTCACTCCCTGGAGACACACAACTACCCCCACCTTTGGGCCCCACCCACGGCAAGGTCGGGTTACCCCTTGCTCATCCGCAGACCCAGGCCAGACAGTCTCCTTGCCAGCCCTCAAGCCTGCAAAGTGACGGTCTTTCCTGCAGACCCCAAGGCCCGTGCCTCTCCAGCCTCCCTTTCAGAGTTTCCTCCTGGCTCCCTTTTGTCAAAGGCAGCGTTCGCACCTTCTCTTTCTTTCCCAAGACAGCCGTGGGCCCTGACTTTTCCTCAGGCTAAACAGATGGCAGCTGGGTGTGATGCCAAGCCTACACAGAGGGCCCAGAGCCTCCCCCTCAAGGCTTTGTTTTCTCACTGGTCCCTCGCCCCCTCTGTGTCAGCAGAGCTCGAGAAACAGAAAGGCGTCGTGCGGCCCAGCATGTCCCAGTGCTCCAGCCTCAAAAAGGAGTCCGGCAACGGGACGCTGAGCCGAGCCTGCCTGGATAACAGCTAAGCCAGCGGTGAGGGCCTCAAGCGCAGTGCCCTCAGCAGCTCCTTGCGGGACCTCTCTGAAGCGGGTAAGAGCGGGCCAGGACCCCCTTCCTAGCCCAGCACACTCAGGCACTCAGACGTGCCGGGAAAGGACTGCAGTGGCGGCTGGTGGCGGCAGGGCTAGGACGGAGTGCCGTTGGGTTTCCCGTGACTGTCCCCAGACCGTAGTAGCATCTGACCACACAGAGAGGGTGTCCCAAAAAGGCCAGAGGAAACAGGATCCAGTTGTCAAGGCAGAACAGCCAGGAGGTTACCCCTATTCTCCCTTTCTTCTTCTAGGGTTTTTATTTTTTCTTTTATTTATTTTCCAGAAACTGCTCTCACACAGAGTGAGCCAGGCCCCACTGATGGATGTGTCCCTTGTCCTCTGTGCTGCCGCGTCCCTGTGTTTTATGCTGATGAATGAAATGGAGTGAAGCCCTCGAAACTGTGTTTGGAGACCCCCCTCTCCCACTGTCCCTGGTCTCATTTCCCTCACGGAGGTCTCCCTTCCTGGGAAACCCGGGCCCCCATCTGGCCCAAGGGCAGTGGCCGCAGCTGCCCCTTGGATGTCGTGGCGGTGGGGGGAGGGGGGAGAGCCCTGGCACAACCGTGGTTTTTGTTACTGTTTCTTTGTTTCTGTGTGTGTTTATTTGCTGCCAGCCTCTTAACCCCTAAGCAAGCAGCACCCCTAGAGCCTCCCAGATTTCCCAGGGGAGGAGGTGTGTCTAGAGTGTCAGGGAGCTTTTGGGGGCCGCTCGCCCGGCCGGGTCCCCTGGGCCAGCCACCCGTGAATGTTGTTTAGCCTGCTTTGCCTGCAGTGCTGTCAGAGAAGCTGTGGAGGGACAGCCCCTGAAGCCCCCCAGTCACGTCTCAACAGGCAGCTTCTCCTGGGAGGAGGCTCCAGCTACAATGGAGCAGAGGTTACAGGACGTTGTCCCACAGAGGGCACGCGGCTCTGGGTGTCCCGGCTCTAGGAGCCTGATTGCAGGCCCTGGGTTGTTGGAAAAGACCCTTTCTTGGGCCAAGATCAGCCGCCTCCTCTCCAGGGGCCTGGCAGCCCCCTCCACTTCTAGGGGCCTCACCTGCCCCACCCTGCCTCGGACATTACCTCGTGGCCAGCCCTGGGCCCTGCTACTAAAAGAGCCCGCTCATGACTCCATCCCACACCTGCCCCACCGGCCGCACTGCCTCCCTCCAGCTTACTCATTTCCCAGAATTTTTTTTTCTTTTTTTTCTTTTTTTGAGTTGGAATTTTTTTGTCCTTATTTTGTCCTGTCATTTTTTTTTTATAGTAAAAATCAGAAATCCATTGCCAGCATGAGGGTTTACCCAGGGTTTCTCAACCCCAGCACCATTGACGTTTTGTGCCAGATAATTCCGTGCTGTTGGAGGATGCTGTCCTGTGCACTGCAGGATGTTTACCAGCATCCCGGGCCTATACTTAATAGATGCCAAGAGTATCCCCCCCCCCCAGTCATAACAGACAATGTCTCCAGAAATGTACAGGGGTCCTCTGGGGGACAAAAATCACCCCTAGTTGGCAAAGTGCCACGGGTTGAGAACCACTGGTTTTCCCTATGGCTTGTTAAACCCAGCTAAATGTAATTGGACAGCTCTGGGCCTCTGCAGGCTGGTAGCCGGGACCTCTGTTTGGGTTTGTGCAGTGGAATTAGGCCTGGCCTCTCTGTTCCCTGATGCAGCACCTGGAGGGCGGATGGGTCCCGTCCAGTCCCTCAGGTAACAGTGGCTCTGTTGGAACCGAGGCTCCCAGCGTGGACAGCCACACCTAGGGCTCCAGCTCCTGGGGGTCAGATAGAGCTGCACCCCCAGGCCTGTGTGAGGGACAGAGTGCTGAAGTTCAGCTGCTTTCCTTCTATCGTCGCCATTGCCATTGTCGTTTGGACATTCTGAACTAAGAAAAACTCTAGTGATTGAGTCTTCCCAGGAGACCATGTGAAGAATCCCCCGGGAAGGCAGCCCCCTGTCCCCAGGAAGCCTGGAGGGTGTGTTTGAATCCTGGCAGCTGCCAAGGCCCCAGACTGGGAGCCCTCCACGTGCAGTCTCCAGAGGGAGACCGGCCAATGTTGGCAGCCATCCAGGAAGATGCTGGGCTCAGCACCCGAAGACGTGCCCCAGACTGGGTCGGAGTGAAGCTCTCCAGAGGCAATGTCACTCTCCCCACCGTGGCCCTCACTAAGAGGGCTGCTGGAGAAAAGGCAAGGCCTCGGTGATACTCTCTCCCTTCGGGAAAGCTAGCGCTCAGTTGTTGGCACGTCACTGCTCTGGGGACGTCTGCCCTGGACCTGCAATCACACGTCATTCCGGGTGACGACACACCTCAGACGTGGATCCCCCAACCCCCACCACCAATTCTCTCCACACGGTCTTCCTTCGTCCGGGATCCATGCTCATTTCAGTGGCACCAGAGCCCTGTCGGACTGCGATCAAGGGCCTGCGTGGACCGGGGACACAGGTGTGACTGCGGCCTTAACCCCTGGCCCAGATCAGTCAAGTCATGATGGACACTATCCCCAAGCCCCCAGGGTCCTCCTTCCCCTCCCAGCCAAGCTGCCCAACATCAGTCTCCAGAGATAGGATGTCTCCCAGAGGCCATGGGACCTGCCTGCACCTGTCATTGCTCCAGGGCCTAGCCAGAGACCTGCCACGTTCTGCCCCAGGGAACCCGGGAAGCCCTCTCAGGGGAGATTTGGTGGCTCCTGGTGGCCAGTGTCCAAAGCAGCACCTGCTCAGCCTCCAGCATTATTAAGGACCACAGGGTAGGACCCTGGGTTGAGAGCCCTTGCTGCATTCTGTGCCGATACCAAGAAGCAGGAGAAAGCTGTGAAGAGCCATGCTGGGAACTCCTTCCAGACGTGGTTACTGATCCTGGCCACGGTTGGCCTGGCAGGGCCTGATCAGGTTCTGGGAGAGGCACTGGGCGGGGCAGGGCTCACCTGTGGCTGGTGCAGGACCCCCCCCCCCCAAGAGAGAGGGAGCATAGCAGGAGATAGAGTGCAGGTGAGGGATAGTGTGGGTGCATGGGTGAGAGCCACTTTCCCAGCATGCTTCACCTCCATTAGCACATGATGTGCACCTGTGTGCACACACCCGGACACAGGTCTATAGCGAGCAGGTGTCGTGGGGTGTGCCCATGACTAGGTGCTCTGGGACTGGACTGCAGACAGCAGTGAGGTAGGGATACCTCACATCTCATGTTTATTTGGGAAGTTGAAAAGATGGATTCTGAGAAACTTAGCATCACTCAAAGACATCCAAGTTAAAAGTGTCCTAAGTCTTGGCCCACTTGGGGGCAGGAGGAGGAGGGTTTTGTTGTACTTCAGGTCAGATACCACACAGAGCCCCCAAACCTAGCTCCAGGCCTGGCCTAAGTCCCCTTGAGAGAAGCACATCAGTCGGAAGACATTGCTGGGCACTGGTGGGACGGGCTGGCCTTACTGTGTCCCTGGTTTTCAGTTAAGGGAGCCCTCTAGGCTTCGAGGGGCCAGAGAGCTGATTTTAAAACCGCAGAGACAGCAGAGATCTGACTTCAGCATTTCTGCATGGTGCCACAAGATCCCGAGTATCTGATGCTCCCGTCTACCCTACTCAGAGGAAGGCGTGTACCCATTTCACAGATGCAGAAACTGTGCTAAAGAATCAAAGGAGTGCCAGGTGGGGTTACCTCTTCAGCCAAAGAGCCTCATTCTGCTCTATGTCCCTGGACCACTGTGTTGGGACAAAAAGCAGGAAGGGAAGATGGCCAGCCTCTCTTCTCATACGAGCTGAAAGATGAGGATATGTGACGACCCTCATCTTTCTTCCAGCTGGGAATAAGGGCCAGGTCCTACGTGGTTCTCCCTGGTCCTCAGCAACTGGTGGAAAACACTCTTGCCCTAATCTTCTGTGTGGCCCTGTCCTGAGCGAGCTCTGAAGCCCTCTCACACATGCCTGAGTCAAGCAAAGTTCCCAGCTGGGACTCAGGTTTGGGGGTTGGCAGGCCAAGGAAAGGGTCCGAATGTCCCCCGAGTCCACTGTTGTATGCCCAAGATCAAGGCTCCGTCCCAGTACTCTCAGACGCCACGGTGAGGCCTGAAGGACCCACAGACCCACTCTCTACGCCGCACAGGGACAGCTTCTTGGCCACAGAGAGGCACGTAGCAGCCTTTCCATCTTTCAGGCTCCTGGGCTCACTCAGCCTGCATTCCACTCAGAAGGCAGCATGGCCAAGCTTCCCAGCCCCAGAGATGGACAGGCAGACCTGGGTGTGAGTCCCGCTCGCTCACTGTGGAATTGGACAGTCGGTCCATGAGCCTCAGCCTCCACCTCCTCCTCCTTCTTGGCACAAAGGGACACCTGTACTGCATTGCTGCGGGGCTTGACCAAGAACAAATGTGTTCGGCTCGTGGCCAGGGCTGCACAGGTGAAAGCCTCCAGAACATCAAGTGGGCGGCCCCTTCTCTGTCCCCTCTTCCTATCTGCTTTCCTGAGGGCTGGACCCCGAAGCTTGGGCACCCACCATTCTTGCCAGCCTCAGTGTCCTGCAGGAATCCATGGAGAGGGCCTCCAAAAGGACCCTGGAGGCCAGGCTGAGCCTTAGGCCTCCAGAACCAAGAAGACACAGCCTTCCTGTAACACAGCCAACATATATTGAGTGCCTACTATATGCCATGTGCCGGGGGGTAGTAGAAAGCCATCGGCAGGCAGCGCTCACAGCTGAGGGAGCACTTGTGGCATCCGGAAGGGTGGTACCCGCAGAAGGGAAGCAGGACTCTGGGCTCTCCCAGCAGTCCCTACCCTGCCTCCTGCCCCTGGCCAGGGCACTGCACAAACGAAACAGTTGGCTCCAGAGGCACCAGTACATTTGAGCTCCCCAGAAGGAAAAGACAGGACACCAAGTTTAGTTTTCTCCTAACCATCAACCCCACCCTGCCTGCAAGGGGGGAGATGTATATGTATGTGTGAATATGCATATACATATGTATATGAAATCCACGCAGTCAGGGCCACATAGGACCACATCTTGTTTGTTTTGAGCCATTGGAGAAGCTGCCCCTGTCCCATCCCCTGTTGGCAGGTGGCTGGAGCCAGGGCATCTGGCCCCCACTGTGCACGCGCCCCAGCCCACCTGGAGGCATCCCCCCACCCCCCACCTCCCCACCAACAGACTGCCAGTCCAGGAGAAGTGGTATCAAGTTGGGGCTGGTTGAAAACGATTTTTTTTCTTTGAACTCCCCCTCCTTTTTTTTTTTTTTCTTTTGAAACTCATTACTGCCCTCCCAGGGGCTTCCCTATGGAGCCAGTCCTCTGACCGTCCCCCCGTCCTGCGGCAGTGGTGACCCAGGGCCAGGCAGGCGGCGGCCTGGCCTCATGTCCGTGTCTAACCTCTGGTATTGCATGTTCTGGGCAGGGAAGCGAGGGCGTCGCAGCAGTGCGGGATCGCTAGAGAGCAATGTGGAAGTAAGTAGGAAGCGCCTACGTCCAGCTGGCTGTCGTGTGTTGCCTCCCTGATCCTTGGTTTATATCTGTTGTCTTTTTTTTTTCGGTTTTTTTTTTTCCGTTTTGCTCTTCCTTCCCCCTACTACACAGAGGCGCAGACACGCCCCGTCCCCCATGCCTGCCTCAGCCCCAGTGCATGCCAGCTTCCCCCCTCCTAGAATCGCCCGTGTCTCTCACCGCTTGTTTGGGCTGGACCCATGGGAGGTGGGGGTGGTTCTGGATTTCGTGTTTTAGTTCCCGCTTAACCCCGTCCCCTGTGCCCCCCCCCAAGCATGGTTAACATCCCTGCTTCCTGACACTCCCCCACCCCCACCCCGGGGACCCGGCCTGCCGACACTGCTCCTGGGCGGGAATCACCGCCCGCCAGGCATCTGTGCACCCTCCACCCTCACTGTCGGGGGCGGGAGGGTGGGTTTTGTCCATCTCTTGACTTCCATGCTCCGCCATCCCCATCGCTTCCTTCTTGGAGTTCTGATTGCTGTGTGTCTGCAGTCAGGACATCATGGAATTGCTTAGCTAGCTCGGGGAAGGAAAGCCATGAGAGAAAGAAAAAAGTCCGTGTGGATTTCATGAGATTACATTCATCTGCCAACCATTTCTATATTACTGTTCACATCATAACCTCAGCTTGCAGACCTTTTTGTTTCCTTCTTTTTCCTTGTTTGATTTGCAGTAGGTAGCTGCAGTGAAATGCCTAGGCAGCCCCCCCACCCCTCCAACAAGGACAAGGTCCCCCGAGCCCCCGCCCGGTCCCTACCACCAGCTTCCCAGAAAGCTCGGGGCCCACACAGGCAGAGCAGATGGTGCAGTTTTAGCAGGAACGGGGTTCTTCTTCATGCACATCAGCCCAGCCTACTCCACGCAGCACATGGCGCTCACAGGCACCCCCGGGCCAGTCTTTCTGATCCGAAAGCTCAGGCCGCCTTCCGTATCAGGACGAGAGCAGAAGTCACACTTATGTTTCTGCTGCTGCTGCTTTGACCAGACAGGAGCTTCCCTCATCCCCTACCCCATCCCCACTCCTCTCAGTGGAAGGCCACCCTGGGTCCCTGTGGCCCCCAGTCGCATGAGAAGAGGTGGCACTGACCCAGCCTCACCCAGCCCCGCCCTCTGCAGCCAGAGAGTTAACTAAGGCTTAGCAGTCAGTGGGTGAACATTTTACATCAAAAAAAAAAAAAATCCTTCTGACATAAGTGCTGTAAGGTCTTTTAATTTTGATTTCTATGAATTTCCTTTTTAGGGGTCCATCATTAGCAGTCCTCACATGCGCCAGAGAGCTACATCAACACGAGAGTGTCCATCTCACCCACACCAGACTATGCCTAACTCACCCTCCCTCCTGGGCTCCTTATTTGGGAGTAAGAGAGGGAAGCCCCCTCCCCAGGCCCACCTGCCCTCAGCCCCTCCCCAGCCACCCCCCCACCCACCGGGCCTGCCCCACGTGCAGCACTCTGGGGCCAGCCACCACCAGGGGCCTGCTGAGGGCCTGCCCCAGGCCCAGGAGCACGGGCACCACGCCCAGTACTGCCACGTGCAGCAGAACCCGCCCCCCTACCACCACCACCACCACTACCACCCCCCCAGCACATCCAGCATGCACACCAGTACCACCACGGCCCCCACGGGGGGCACCCACCCTATGGGGCCCACGTGCACAGCCACCCACCGCTGCCCTCGGCCCACGCCAGCCACCAGGGCCACATGGGCCATGGCCACACAGTGCACCACCATGGGCAGCCCCTCGCCCCACTGCCCAGCGGCATCAGCACAATTGTGTAGACAGCCTGGGCGGGGTCCCAGACTGCCTTGGAACACCTGCACACCACACAGAGCCATGCCTGGGGGCGGCCGGCCTCAGACCAGACCCAGGGCACCTCTGTTTCCACCTCTCCCCTCTGCTCCCCGCGGCCTGGATGGAGCCCTCTGAGCCCACGGGGCTTGTGTTGCAGGGAACAAAGTTCACGATCTCACTTAGCGTTGGTGTCCTGGGTTCCATCCACTTGGACCCAAGGGGTGGGCCTCGGCCACCATCAGCCTTGAAAACGGCGCCACCGGCCACGTAGATGTTGAGCTGTCCCCCACCCCAAAGCAGCCCTCACCTCTGCTCCCCAACTGTACACGCATATGAAAACCCAGCCTAGGAAAAGAAGAAACGAGACACAAAAACCAGAGACAGAACAAGACAAAACAAAAACAAAAACAAACCAAACTTGCTGCATTTATTGCTCTTTTATTGACAATGGGCAGAAAATTAAGTAGACCTGATATGGTTGATGAAAATACATAAGTAAACTTTATATAATATATATATATATATATATATATATATATATATATATATACCGTATAGGTAGTATTTGTGTGTGAAAGGAAATGTCTCAGTCCACAAAATTAGCAATATAGACTTTCCAAGGAGCTCCACTTACCCGCTAGGAAGACAGTATCTTACATGAATGTGAGAGAGTAAACCAAAAACGTAAACGCTAGGAACAAATTCAGATACTTCCATATTTTCATAAAAAAAGAGGAGAAGTCCCTCCAGGGACTGGCTAAATTCTTTACGCAATCATTACTAACTGTGCCAAGTAACATAGCATCTAACTGTTTAGAAAGTCCAATATTGCTTTGTATAAATCCTTATTTTATTAACAGAAAACTATCATAAGTAATCAGTATTATAAACTACTCTGTTATTTCAGGTAAGCAAATAGATACAAATGCAGGAAACTCTACAGTAGCAACTCAGGACAAGTGGTTAGGAACTGGTTGAGGATATTGGTTCCACAGATTCTTAGACACTTTAATGGCTGTGATAACTGTGAATTTCCATGATCCGTATTTCTTTTATATGCATATGATTTAATGCACACTCATTCAGAGTCCTCTCAGGGGGGCACCCATCCATGGCAGAAGTGTTCATCTCCAACATGAGGGCGGCCATCTCCAACATGAGGGCGGCCAGCTCCCATAATCGCCTCCCCAACACCATAACTAACTCATCCTGTGTCCAACTGCCACAGGCACCACCCCCACCCCCACCCCACCCCAGTGAGTTTCCGCTGGGAACCGCTCCAAACCCGAGGGCTGATTCTAGCATGTAGCAACCCAGGGCGGTGTGTGTGTTTCCCATTTTGTTTTCTGAGCGGTAGCCGCGATCATCGTGATTCCATGTGGCCATGTGCTAGCACAACCCCTGTGTCCTCACCGTGGCCCCTCTGACCCCCACCTCCTGGCCAACGAGTGCCGGCCCTCGCCAGCAAAGCCCCCGCTGCCTTCCCATGGTACAGTTAGCTGCCAGGGCATCACATGACTCTCAGCTGTGCTCTTGTCGCTCCCGTGTTGTGGTGACACCATCGGCTCCCCTGGGGCCGGGTGCCACACGCGTCCAGTTCTGTGACTGAGTCACCCACGGGCCGTACTTTGTAGTTTCAGCCTTTCGAGCTAGTGCAGCTGCCAGTGCTATACTCCTAAGCCGTGGGACTGGAGGACTGCCCCGCGGCCCCTGCCCCGGCGGAGAGCTCTTTCAGAAAGGGCGAAGGTAGTGCTGCACTCCGCGGGCCACAGGCTCCGCATGCCATGGACGGCGTGGTGCGCCGTGGCCAGACGGCAGGACGACAGAGGGGAGCCCACCTGGCGGGCCGGCCGGGGGCCCCCGCCCGTTTCCCTCCCCACCCGCCCCTTTGTCATATCATCAAGGCCACCATAGCAGCAAATCTGCAAACCAAGCACTTTGTTAATCTCCACAGAGAGCAAATACAGCAATCTAGAGTTTAGCCTTTTTTTTTTTTTTTTGGAAGAAGTGTGACTTTAACCTGCCCACCTTTATCTTCCCATCATGTCGTGTTTCTCTCCCGGGCACCTGCTCGGAAGGAGGGATGTGTACAAAGCACGGGTGCATCTCATCTGGTCCAGGCCAGGCTGGTGGGAGGCTCCCTGCTTCCACCGGTTCCTAGATTCTTGGTTTTCCTGCAGAATCAGGCTCCCCGAGGCGTTCTCTGTCTTGCGGTTTAAAGGTTGTTGTTCTGACCAGGAGAAGTCGAATTGTACTGCATGCCATCTGGCGTCAGTCGTGTGAGGCCACACTCTATGTATTGTGTATTTGCAAACTATATCAGTGTTACTGTTGACAAATAGTTGAAGTAAAGTGATAACATATTAAATATGTCGGCCTTTCTTCACCCTCTGTACCAATAGTAGAGTCTACCTGTAAACTCGAGGTTATTCCAGAAAAGACGCAGGCTGTTTGGCACAAGGTTGCCCTTTCTGAAGGGGTGACCACCGATGAAAAAGGGTGGACAGCAAAGCCGATGGGGTCGGGTTCGGGGGCGTTGTCTCCATCGCCGTCCTTCGTGCACCACGGGCCACTCAGAACCCTTACTTCCAAAACTGCCGTCCATGTGTCCTGAAGCGTGGTCTGGTGGCCACACGGCCGGATCTAGTGAAAGGGGGCTTCTGGAACCAATTCCCTTTCTCCCCATGTGTCCAACTTTGTATAGTGTGTTGGGCTCAGGTCAGCGAGGCTTCATCATTCTTTGTTTGATTTACATGCTTACCTTGGGAAGCGTCTCCAGGGAGTGTTTCCAAGGAGGCTGGAGCCACGCTGCCCGGAATCTCGTTTGGGAAGCAAAAACTGCCAACAGATTGCTTTCCCGCGCCCCACCCCCACCCCCTGGGTGGCGCTCTCGTGGGACTGTTCTTTCTAGACCCCAGCCTGCCACAGGGTCAGCGCTGTGGGGGCCTGCCGTCCACCCACCCCCCACCCCGGGGATAGGCAGCAGGACGCCGAGCAGGACGTTTGTGTCCTCCTTCCCCACCGTCAGGACACACTTGGGACCTTTCTCTCAAGTCGTGCAAATTGTTCCAGTGAAACGGTCATTTCTGACACGAGCAGGAGTAGAGGAAGCGGCAGGTAGCACCACAAAAATCTGTTCTGGGACAACAATTAAATCATGTGTTTGTATTTTTTTTTTAAGTTTACGAATGAATTGTACAACAATGTAAAAATAAAGTTCATCCTAATATGATGTGCACATCTTGCTTAAAAATGTCTTCAGTCACCCAGCATAGAGCGATGTTTCCATTACGCGCTGCATGCAGAAGAAGCCTCTTGTTTGTCTTTAAAAGGAGCTGAAAAGACAGCAGATATGTAAACACGATCCTAGGTGTTGACGCAGCACTCCCTGCAAAGCTGGGTCTCTACGGGTAAGCATGCATCTTACGGTTTCGTTGTAAAATACCATCACTTTTCCTGCCTGAAAACTGAGGAATTTTGTAAAGTATCTCCAATAACAACAATAATCCAGGAAACATATTTCGAGACAGATCAGTGCCAAGTGGGGGGTGGTGGAAAGGGAGAGGTGGGAGGAGGGGCGTGTGCCTCTTTCTTACCCACAAAGGGGCACACATTAGCCTAACCGCGGTCGCATCGAGGTCCCACACAGGACCCGTCTCCTCTTGGGAACTGTCGTCCCATGTGGTACTCATGTCAGTGAGAAATCCAGAAATGTTTCTGTGGTCATCTGGAATGTACACACAGCATTTTGTTTTGATGAGAGTAGAAGTTACACCTTGTGCAGCAGTTAGCACATATGCCATTCTATTTTGTAGAACTGTTTTCTGCATTCGAGTTATGTTCGTATTTAACACTATAATAGTATGTTGAGAGTCATTTAAGGCCTTAACTGTGTAACAAGTGATGTATGTACAGCCATCCTGTAGACTCTGTTTGGTTCAGTAAGCAATCAGCTAATTAATCAGAGGTACTCTTCTGGAACCGAGAAAAATGAGGGTGACTGGTTAGAGCAAATTACAAACTTAGTGTTTCCCAGTTCTGCCAGTGAGATGTTAGATGTCGGGCGGGAAGCATCCTCAGAGGAGAGTGGGAAGAGGCAGCAGGAATGAGGTTGGTCTTTCTGGTTTGTACCTCAAATGTCTGTGGTGGTCCTTTTGAATGGCCCATTGTAAGAAGGACTTGTTAGTAGAACTTGGGGAAAGAGAATGAAAAAGAAAGTTGCCATCATCATAAGAGGTGTGAACAAGTGTTCCACAGGTTCACAGGAAGAAGAAGGCACATTCGTGTACTCATGGATTTCCTGCGAAAGGGGGTACAGGTTTCATTTAGATACAGGTGCCCGTGAAAAATGCCCCTGTAACTTGACTGCAGCCCTTTTATTTTGGAGTCAAATCCCCTGTTGTATTCGACTTTCCATCCTTTGAATAAACCAGGTCTTTTGGGTTTCTATGGGGTAGGTTTCTAGTAACTGTCAGATCAGGTTTAGGAGGGACATGTTTGCATGCTTAGAGATTTATGAATTAACCCAGCCTCAAGTGAAGGATGAATAAACCACTAGCCTCTTTGTCTATTGATAGGTGAATCCATCCCACATTCCAGTAGTTTAAATCATATACCCATGGGGTTATTATTCCCAGAGAATAACAAGCAAGAAGATTGTCCATACCTGTGCTACTGTGACAAAGTTTACCTCGAGTTGTCTAGCTTAGGCAAACAACAAACTTTTAAAGACAATCATAACTAGGATTTACCATCCCTAACGATGCGTTCTTGAAACATAGTTTGTCTCTGTAAAAACCCTCATTTCCAGAGATGGCCAAATCGAGACTAATTCACTCGTAGGACAAGTCCAGCTTTAACAACCTTGGCCCAATTGTTTCCATAAATTCAGCAAGAATAGCGATGGATCATAAGGATCTTTTCAAGTCTGCTCTGCCGGAACCTTTTATCAGGAATCTCCAGACTGAACTTTTTGTAGCCTCTCCGGGCCAGAAGCCAAGCCAGTTACTTCTGTCAGACAGGCCTGCAATATCTGTGGAATTGGACGAATTTCTCTTCACGAGGTCCCCGAGATATCCTGAGGTTCCTGCACCTGCCAGGAAGTGACATTCTTGACTCACCTGGGGAGGCTACTGGGAACTCTGGAAGCAAGGTATCGGGTCAACATTTCCAAGGGGCTGTATGGCTCCATGTTTCCCAAAGTCAACCTTGGTCCCTTGGAGCTACACGCTCACACCTCTGAGTCTGTGCATGGCTCTCAAATAGGACGTCCCAGTCAAAGCCTTGGTAAAAATAACCAGTATTTCCAATGGTGTCCCATTCCAAGGACTTAACGCAAATGAGTACGATTGTCACGAGGGAAAGGATACTCACTGGGAGGGTGTGAATGCCAGAGGGTTTAGGCAGAGAGAAAAGATAAACGCTTCCACTCACAAAGGAATGCTTGATGACATTTCCGTAGATCATAGCTATCTTAAGAGGAAGTTTCCTTCACCAGAAAGAGCAAACATCGGAAAACCAGCAGTGTCTCTGACAAGAGTCCCAAAACTCTGATCTTCCTCAGTTCGTTCAGTCCCACGTTCCCAACTCTTGTTCAGTTTGATTGCGGCTTTTTAATTCTGAATTCTGGACATTCTTACCCGTTTTCAAACGCTTTCAAACCCGTGTTTGTCCACAGAGCCCTTTTTCCGAATCGAGAGGTCCTTAAGGATGCAGCTGACGAGGAAACTCAGTTATTTCTGCAACACATAACACTTCAATAATCAGACTATCAAGTGAGGACCTTATGCCAAAACACTGAAAACTTTAGGAATCGCGTGTAGAGTGGGGGTAGTTGCAACATTTACCCGTGCAGTACAGCCCAAGGTTTACCATCATTTGATAGAGCTTTTCTGAGTAACTTAACATACCAAATGAAAAGGCCTACCTGGTCAGAAAGACTTCATTTACAATTGAAATCTTGGGAAAGTCTGCTAAAACCTTAGAAGGTTATGAGGCCTGTCCCAAATAGGATTGCAGGTCATTACAAACCTTACAACTTTATTTATTCAACCAAGGTTGAAGGTGGCAATGAGAGATCCTACAGGCAAACGTGTAGCATCATAGAGCTGTTAGCAAAGCCTAGCTCCTTTACCAAGGACACGTTTTCACTTGAGGTCATCAAAGACCTGATCTTTAGAAAGCTTTAGAATGCTTTAGAAAGCTTTGGTTCTCCTGGCAGACAACTGAGAAAAAGAACCTTGTTTCCAAAGCAGACAAACCTTATATTTAGGAATCAATGCTTGAGCACTCGGTCCTATTTGGAAAAAAAAACAAAAAAAACCCCTAGATATCCAATGAACTTCATCTCCTTTGCATGCAGACTGGAAAGAAAACTTCGAAGTTTCAGGTTACTGAAGCGCCTGGGTGGCTCAGTGGGTTGAGCGTCGGACTTCGGCTCAGGGCATGACCTCCCGGTCCGTGAGTTCGAGCCTCATGTCAGGCTCTGTGCTGACAGCTTGGAGCCCAGAGCCTGCTTCGGACTCTGTGTCTTCCTCTCTCTCTAGCCCTCCCCCGTTTGCTCTCTTTCAAAAATGCATAAATGTTAAAAAAAAAAAAAACAGCAACAACGAAACCTTAAAGTTTCATGTTACCAAAGACTTTGAAAGCTATCTTAACCTGTGACAACTTTGAACCAGGCACAACTAACCATTATTTTAAGTCATCTTTGTGCTAACAAATTGCAACCGACATAAAATGAGCTTCTCTGACCTTTGGCAAACCTTGGTAGAAAAAACGTTTTCTATTTAATGCAGATAAGTCTAAAGACAGGTCCGCCAAACTTAGGTGAGTTTCAACACTGAATTTTTTCACCTGCGTCCACTTAAAAAAAGAAAATCCGTTTGTTCTCCCGGGATGCCAGTGGGGGGGGGATCTGGGGCGGGTGGTCCCAGGGGTGCTCTGGGCTCCTTGACCTGGAGGGTAGGAGAAGGAGCCGGCGGTGCCGAGGCACTGAGGATGGGATAGGAACCAGGTACTCAGGCCACAGCCAAGGTGGTGCAGAAACAGGAGGAGGGGGAGGGGAAGGCAGAAGAGGTGAGGTGCCAGCAGAAGGCAGGCAAGGACAATTTCCTGGTTCCAACCTCATCAGCTCTGTCAGAGGCACAGATGCCATGTTTTCTCTTCCCCCAAAGTGGAAATGGGCGATCTGGGTCAGGCCAGAGAAGAGGGGAAAACAAATGGAGTTTTAGCAGCTGCTCGGGAATATTCCTTCATGTCCCCGTCCAAGGAAGACTAAGCACACGTGGCTTTAATCATAGCTGTGAAGCCGGGAAATAAATGAGGGAGAAGCCCTCACATCTAGTAGGAGGAGGAACAGAGAGAAAGAGTCTGCGTCCCCTTTGTCAGGGATGGCCTGAGTTTCCTCCCTTAACCTGGGTTCTCTTAGGAGGAAGGAGGCCTGTTGAGACAATTATCTTCCGATATATCAGGAGGGAGTTTCCTGACCTGGTTCCTGAGCACGTTCCCCAAGGGGCCCCAGGGTCCGGGTAGCCATGAAGGCCTGGAGGTGGGTACCTCTGTCCATTTACTAAGGCCACACAGTGTTACAGGATCAGTCCTTTCTGCATTTTGCAAGCCCAGTTGTTGCCAGTGGGTTACAAAGGCATCCCAAGGGAGAATCTTTGGAGACTGAGGAGAAGCCCCCATGCTCCTCCCAGAGAGAAAAGTCGAAAGAAAAGAGAGAGAGGCTCCGTTGCCGCTGACCATGCCCCCGACGCCTGGGTGGCACCCCATGCACACGGTATGTCAGAGCTTCCTGGTGTCAATGTGCCCCAGGCGTCCCTTGAATAAAATCTCCATGACCTCCAACTGGCTGAGTAAGGGCTCCTGAAGGAGGGATGCTAGTGTCCCCCCACTTCCCCGTTGCATTCTAGACTGCAGATGGGTGCCTGGCGAATGGACCGAAATACCTTACCCCGAAGGCCGTGCTTGAAAAGGGCCCTGATGGTCATGTCCTGATTCCCTGGTCTTTGAAGAGCATGCCACAGAGGCCAGGCTCCAGGTTCTTGAAGAACCTGCCATTTGTAACCCACGGAAAACACTAGAAAAGTTTCACAAGGGGGAATCAATTGCCCAGTTTTGTAATTTCAGTAGTAGTTAGTAGAGGACATTGACAGAAAGGAGCACAGGGGGAAATCCATCATGGTCCAAGTGACAGTCCCACCCATAGAGTCTTCACAAGCAACTCCCCTAGGGAACGGTCCCCAGTTGGGTTTTAATTCACTCAGGTACTGGTTCCTGCTGTCTCCCAGTGGAGCTGTTGCGGCCACAGGTGGCTAGTCCAGAGTGGTGGAGGGGATCGCATTAGACCCCTGACGAGGAAACCTCACTTGGGAGTCTTAGGCTTCGTGGCTTAGGTGGCTGTCCCATGCCCTATGCAGACAACGTTGTCTAAGGACAGGAGTGAAGACAGGACATCAAGTTTCTGGATCTCATTACCATCCCGGCCAGGGTACCAACTTGCAGCCAAAGGGCAGGCGCTCTCCTCCCCACAGAGTGGCCGGGGCTAGAGGGTGGCAGCTTGCTCAATCGACAGGAGAGTGTTCCAGTAAGACCACACTCCCCGAAAAGCCCCTGAAATGAGAGTAAAGGAGGAAAAGAGAAAAGTAGAAGCTTGCAGGATGATTGCCAGCTTCTATCGTGGGGGACTTGAGACAAAGGAAGCAGACTTCCTCGAAGAAAGGATCCTCAAGGATCCTCGAGGTTGGGATCATGTGAAGCTAAGGTTCTCTTTTGTCCCCCACCACAATGTCATCCTCAGGGCAGCTGAACTCCCACAGGGAGGCCACTCTGCCTGTTTCAAGGACTTGTCAAAGGGCTGTAGGCAGTAAGGGGATTTATTTTCCACTGGCCTTACTTTCCACACATCACCATGGCAAGCCCTTAAACCCCTTTCCTTTCTTCTTGGGTAGCCAGGACTGTCTGGGGTTATCAAACATATTCCAACCAGGGGGGTGGGAGGGGTGCAGTACCGGCCTGTATTTTGCCCTCAGCCTACCTTATGCTCCCTCATCACAGGGCACACCATCATGGTAAGGCCCTCCCGTTTTGCCGACTCCCACAGCCACAGTCCTTCCCCAAACCAGGAGGTACAACAGGTCAGTGGCAGGACAAAAGACTGCCAGCGAGCCCGCTATACCTGCCGAACTCTTCAAAGAGAAACCGAGGCCCGAAGGGCACCAGGAGACAGAGCACAAGGAAAAAATGCCAGACAGTCTCCCAGCCAGCCTAGAGTCCAGGATCCCCAAAGGGAGCCCAGCCCCCTAGCGGAGCCCTGGAGCCTTCTCCTCCAGCTCCAGTTTAGCCCCGCCCCGCCCCCCCCCACTGGAGCTTGGGCACATCATCCGGCAGCAACACCCCCAGCAATAGGCTGAGCCCCAGAGGGAACCGACAGGACCCAGCCTCTGTCATGGGGAACAAGGTCCACCGCCAGTAGTGAATACTGGGAGCCATGGACAATGACCCCAGGATCCCAATTTGGCAACACGAGCCAAAAGGGACCGGTACAAAGGTTATTCAGATTCTTAGTAACAGCGTTTTGCTATGTGACACCTAATAAAGGGAATAAAATCATACCCCTTTGACCTTAATAAATATCAAATAACACCATTTGAAACCTACCCTGAAGGAAGATAGGAAGCTGCACCGAAGGAAGCAGCTGAGCCACAGTCCATGTCTTTATTTTGTTCTTTCACTTTACCTGGGTTTTATTGTATTTGATTATTCTTTTTATCTGTTTATATTGGTTTAATCCATGCCCATTGTAGTTTACAAAGTGACAAGACAAGTACCTTTGTATACAATATACAGACACAGTGTTGCACAGTGGGGCCCAGGGGTGGGGCAGAGGAGACCACTTTCCCTGGGAACAAAAGTTCTAATGCCAGGAATGGATCTGGGTAGAAGGCTGGGCAGCCAGCCATGCCAGCCCCTGCTTAGGTCAATTCCCATTTCCTGGGTCTCCCCTCTCCCCCCAACTCCTAAAAAAGAGCCCCAGAGATAACACCAAGGACGGGATCCTGTCCCATTGGGCGAGTGCCCACGTCAAGAAATATACACCCCTGAACACATAGCACGTGGGAAGGGATACCGTTTCAAAAAACTTAAATGAATATTTACTTAGAGAGGGACAGTGCGAGTGGGGGAGGGACAGAGGGAGAATCCCAAGTCTACTCTGTGCTATCAGCTCGGAACCCGACGCGGGGCTCCAGCTCACAAAACTGTGAGATGGCGACCTGAGCAAGACCAAGAGTGGGACGCTTGAGCCACTGAGGCCCGCCCAGGAGCCCCGTCCCTGCGTTTTAAGTGCAGGGAATGATGCTGAGCTCCAGGAAGCCCGGGGACATGGCACAGGAGATTGGCCAGGGCGATGGGTGGGACCAGATCCAGAACAGCTTCACAGGCTGGAGGAGTGTCGGTGGGATAGTGACCTGCTGGATTTGGAGTTGTAGGAAGCACAAGGTGGAGGGCCACACCATCATGGTGAGGCCCTTCCTTTTTGCTGACTCCATGAGCCACAGCCCTTCCCCAATCCAAGTTCCAGCCATCTGGGGCGGGGGGGGGGGTTCTTCTGGGATGCGCCAGGACAAATACCGAGCGGGGAATGCAACTATGTTCTAGTATTTGCGACCCTTAAATGAGAAAACCTTTGGAGGAAATTGATGAGCGTCCACCCAAGCAAGAGAGCAGAGTTCAAAGCCGTTATGAAGGGCCGATGGGAAAATATAGGGCAGGAGGAAGGACTCAGTCCTTATGTGGAGCCAGGCCATGACACCGAGGACCCCCCAGCTGCCTCAGGTAATGACAGAGAAGAAGGCAAAATGTCCAGGCAGTCTCCCACCAGCCTAGAGCCCAGCCCTCTCCTGGAGCCTCATTCCAGCCTTCTGCAGCTCCAGCATATTCTCAAAGCGGAGCCTTTTGACTTCTGTAGGAACCAGCATCATGAGAACCATTAGCCCGGCCAGGTGTGACCCATTCACCACAGACTCAGACACGCACAGAGAACGCTGGGAGCCAGCGAGCACGTCCCTAGAGCCAGAAAACCGCTGTGTAGAAACTGCATACAGATTGAAAAAAAAGATTTTTCAAAACAGTAAAGTAAAATAAAACCCAAATGAGAGAACCACGGCTCCATGCCTCCATTTTATTTTGTTTTGTTTTGTTTCATTTTTGAAGTTTAAAGCAACTTCAATAAATACTTGTTTTGAAAGAGAGGGACAGTGCGAGTGCTGGAGGGGCAGAGAGAGAACCCAAGCAGCCTCTGTGGTATCAGCTCAGAGCCCGATGTGGGGCTCCAACTCACAAAACTGTGAGATCACGACCTGAGCAAAACCACGTGTGGGATGCCGAGGGACTGAGGCCCACCCAGGTTCCCCATCCCTGCATTTTAAGTGCAGCGAAAGATGCTGAGCTCCAGGAAGCCCCGGGACAGGTGCAGGACACTGGCCAGGAATCGGACCCAAACCCACGCGGGTGTGTGTGATGCAACGTGCGTGCACCGTGTGGACACAGTGGCCCGGGCAAGCAGATACTGTCCCGTGGACAACGGGAATGTGCACACCCCTCAGAGTTCTCTGCAGTGGATTCCCATCAAGAGGGTATCTCGTGTCCGCGGCCTACAAGAGGAGAGGCCACCCTAGCTGCGGGTCTGTCCTTCTGTCCCCAGCTGGGTGAAGCTTTAGAGACTGGGCTGCTTTTCCTGAGGCATCTCTCTCCTCCCCTGCTCTTGTGTTTTTTGTATGGGGAGGAGGGAGGCCGTTATTCCAAATCTTGTAATGAAGTCGGTGCCACAGAAAGGTGTATCACAGATACTCTGTTTGCATCCTCGCCGCACAGAATTGGGGCCGCGCATGTCACGGTCGGAGGAGTGTGGAGTGATGCAGTCCTAGGGAATTCACCAGAACAACTAAATGGAAAAATCACCTAAGGGACTTGTCGTGGGAGTATTGCAGGGCAGAAATGCCCACTGTGGAGGCGCCTGGGTGGCTCAGTCGGTGAGTGGCCGACTTCGGCTCAGGTCACGATCTTGCAGTTCCTGGGTCCGAGTTCCTCATCGGGCCCTGCGCTGATGGCTTGGAGCCCAGAGCCTGCTTCAGATCCTGTGTCTCCCTCTCTCTCTGCCCCTCCCCAGCTCTCACTCTGTCTCTGTCTCTCTCGAAAATAAAGAAATGTTATAACAAAATTTTTTTTTTTTTACAGAAATGTAGAGATTGTGGGGCGCCTGGGTGGCTCAGTTGTTTAAGTGTCCCAATTTAGCTCAGGTTGTGACCTTGCAGTTTGTGGGTTCGAGCCCCGCGTCGGGCTCTGTGCTGACAGTTTGGACCCTGGAGCCTGCTTCGGATTCTGTCTCTCCCCCTCTCTCTGTCCCTCCCATGCTCATGCTCTATCTCTCTCTGTCTGTCAAAAATAAATAAACATTTAAAAAAGTTAAAAAAAAAAAAGAAAGCAATGTAGAGATTGTATCCTACCTTCCTACACTAACATTGCCCCACATTTTCAGAAGGGCCAAGGGGAACATTTAGGTCCTGTGGCCTATGTTGCTTATGACCAAGAGTTCACAACAGGGTAACAAAGTCCCGAGAACCGGCCTGTGTGGGAGTGGAAATGGCGTGGGGGTGGGACCCCAAAGTAGCTTAGGGGTCTCAAACATTGCAGCTGAGTCTCCACTGTAATGCAGGAGTCTAGCTTTTCCATGTCCCACATGGGGAGCGATTCCCCCCCCCACCACAGGAACCTGGAGGGTTTTAACACCAAAGGAAGCTGTGCACATACAGGACAGAGGTGGGGGAGGCAGGCAGGGGTGGGCATTTGGAGCAGCACCCCTTATTTCCAGGACCACACCCACTAGTGCATTTTGCTCTGCATCCCCAAACTTGAATGTCCCCTAGCTCAGGGCCTGGGAAGCAGTCTGCTGGGAGCATGGGATGCTCCACCAATGAGACTTTCTCCTGTGAGCTCAGGGCCCCTGGCTGCCTCTGGTCTCCTTAGTCCAAGTGGGTTCTTGGGGACAGTCTTCATGTTCTAAAGAGTGGGGACCAACGTGACGACTTCTGCGACTCAAGACACCTTTGGCTGCAGGTACTCAGTGGGCTCTGGGTGGGGAGCTTCAGAGACAGTCATCGCGTCCCTCAGCGATTTGACACCCCTGGTGGGTTCTCACCTGCTTCCTGAATTATGAAATTACTTCATAGAGCTTGTGCGATGAACAGTCTCTCGTAAAACATGAACTCAGGGTAGAGAGTGGTCAGTGCTGAGAGAGGACATTAAAGGGGATGTGGCAGACGTGTCCATGTGGCTCCCGGTGGCATTATCCACTACTCGGAGTAACCAGACACCGGACTTTGAACTGCGCGTGTGGCTGCCCAAGACCCTAGGGTTCCCGGCATCCTCTGCAGCAGGGCCGGTTGAGTGACCAGACTCTCCGCCCTGGATGGGACAGGAAGCGATTTGTCCTTCTGGGGTGTCTCCTAGCAGAGAATCAGGCCCTTTCTGCTTCTCTCCCTGTCCTGCTGCTGGGAACGCAAACTCCCACCCTGGCCCCAGGGTGGCTCCTCTGGGATGACAGGGCTTTGGGGAGAGGAGCTTCCTGGGGCAGCCCTGCCAGGCCAGCCCTGGACCGTCTGCCTGTAGACCGAGCCAGAGAGAGATGCAAACTCATGCGGGGCACCTCCGTGACAGCAGCTGAACCTTGTCGTAACCAGGACAGCAGTCTTGGGGCAGACTTTTCCGTGTACTTCCTTTGGGCCAGGCTGCTCTCAGAACCACAGCCCTCCGAAATTCTCAGCCCTTCCTTCCGTGGGGTGAACAGCCAAGCTCGGCTCTAGCCCTCCCCTCTTCAGGGGCTTCCCTGGAAATACAAGAGGCTCCACGCTCCCAACATAAGAAGTCCACCTCGTATCTTCAGGGACTTCATCCTCTTCCCTCCCACACCGTGCATTCCCACCCTCCGCCAGAGAGGTAGCTGGCTTTGAAATAGGCTGTGCTGACTCTCGCCCAGCTAATAGCTGCGGATTCTAATTAAATAACTCCGGGAACAGGCCGTCTCGTGCACAGTGTAACTTGATTATTGCTTGAAAGATGAGTTTGGAGCTGACAAGTTCCCTGCGAAGCTGACAAGTCTAAAAGCTGAATTTGACAAACCGACCAAACAGCAAGCACGGTAGGAAGGTGGAGCCCGAGACTTGGGGATGACTGGACCTGAGCTCTCAGTCTGGGAGACAGATACCGAGAACTTCCCAGGTGCCTGGTCTGCTCAGGGTCATTTCCTATACGCCCTCCGCTCTTACGGAACCTTCATCTTATGGGGGGGAAGGACTTCTAATAACATTAACTTTGCTGAAGATGTCATGACAACGTATACAGTCCATTTGTTTGTTACTCTTAATTGTCTGCAAAGGGTCTGGTAGTGCCGCATTAAAATAAAGTGTATCTAGAGAAAATCTGAGGTTCAGTAAGGCCTACAGATCAGGAGACGATGCCTTTGAGAAGAGTTTGTTACTCACGGTTCCCAGGAGGAAGGGGCACGCCACACCGTGCAGGGCCACGTGACGAAACCCCAGGAGGAGGGACAATTGTGACAGGCGCCTTACTTGTGGTTTCTGCAGGAGGGAACAAGCAAGGCAGGTGACACGCTTAGGATTGGCTAATGTGGATAATTTCAGGACCCTGGGGCCTGGGTGGGGGCTGTCCGAATGATCTGGTACCTGGCCCGGGGGTGATTACGCCAGGTAGACAGTGGCCCAGAGTCGGAGAGTCTGACAGCCTGGAAGGAGGTGGGGGGCTGTGGGCTCTGCGTTGGTCGTTTCTATTTGGCGAGTGGGCCCCTAGAAGGAGGATTCTTCCTGGGGGCGGGAGGGGGTGGTGACAAGCCAGAGAGGTCAAGTCAAAGTGACTCAGCACGCGACCTGTCAGGCAGACAGACGCACGCACACCGGCCTCATCTTACGTGTCACCTTCTCGGAGGAAACCATCCCCGCCTACCCAACCCCCAGTCACAGCATCCCCCACCCCTAGTCTCCCTTGCCATTACCAACTTCATCCCTTTGGGGCATTCAGGGCTCCACCCCTGCTCGAGCACCCAGGCACGGCTCCCCCATCCGGAGGAAGAGTCCTCATGCACAAGGGCACCAGGTCCTGTGCAATCTCTTCTCCCATGATTGTTTCCCCCAGCCCCCAGCCGTGGCTGGCACCCAACCTCCTCCAGCCCCACCCTGGCACTTCTGAGCCTCCTGACTCCTGCCTTTCCTCTGCCGTGCATGCCCCATTCTAACACAGTGTGCTCACT